>NC_143174.1:18497348-18800378 GCF_047325235.1 Durio zibethinus
CAAAAAGTTTAAGGTAAGAGTAAAAATTTTATTACTCAATGGTTTCGGTCTTTTCCCTTTCGTACATGAAAGTTGGAGACTCTCTATTTATAACTGAGTCCCTCTTTACATTTAGAGTTTGAGATACATTCCTAAACTCTAAAGATTACATTGGTTAATCCCTTGATTATACGAGATGAGATACAATCCTTGATTCTAGAGGATTTAATGCTACTGCACAATATGTGACTGGCTGAAAATCATACTAAGCACTAGACCTTTTAGAAGCCCCCAAATTTGATCCTCCAAGGACTGTGTTTAGACGTGCCCTCACTGGGCCCAACCATGTGCCGCACCTCAATCATCAATGCTTTCGCTTGGCCTAACTGGGTGCTCGCGCATCTCGCACCAGCACCCACCCCAGGGCTTGACTCAATCCTGCGGAACCTAAACACTACCATGCGTCGCACCTTGATCATTAATGCTTTCGCTTGGGCCTAACTGGGTGCTCGTGCATCTCGCACCAACGCCCACCCCAAGGCCTGACTCAATCTTACGGAACCTAAACACCTTCCTTAAGTCTCCAGAGTCTTGATCACTACCTGCACAATTGTTTTAGGCTAGTTCCACACGACTTGGACCTCCAATGCACTTCAAGGCCTAGTCCCCTTAGCTGTCAAACTTTGTTCTGCTAGAACTTAAACTGTCGCCCAACTTGAAAAGAACCCTTGAGCCAACTTGCAGATCGTGACAAAGAAGCTTGGCAATTTTTTATTGTTACTATTATTTTGCTATTTTGGAAATAAAATAAGATAACATGGCATGAAATATTTGATTTAAAGAAATAAGATTAAAAGTAACCTTATAAAGAAATAAAGATTTTAAACTATTTTGTTATAAGAAAAAAACTCCAAAAAAAAAAAATGAAAGGAAAAAAAAAGAATTTAACATAAAATCAACGCATGTAAAAGAAAATATGCAACATTTATATATTACATTTTTCGTTTCTGAACTCCTCAAAATCTTTTAAGGGGAAATTTGAAAAATATGCAATCTTACACAAATTTTTATCAATTGATACTATAAAAATATTATTATCCAAAAGGAAATGTTAGTTTGAAAAATTAATACGAAGGAAATCGGTTTTACGTTATTGACCCTAATGTAAAAATGGAAGGAAAAAAACCTTCCTTCTTTCTACTTCTTCCAGATGCACGGAGTCCCCACTCTCCGTTCCATTCCTTTTCTTTCCCTTTCAGTCTCTACAAACCAACCCCTTTTTCCCCTCTCAAGAAGACATAACCCCACTTTTTTCTTAAAACCTTACTACTAGATTTATAAATGTTTGTTTTATTGTGTTGATCTCTAGTGATCATGTGGCTTTATATTTAACAGCGCAAAGGATGGCATTAGTAGTTAATTTATGAGCTTTCTTCTACTAGGCATCAGCATTATGACAGATTTTTGGACATCATTTGCTTGTATCATTGTTATATATTCCAACCTCAAAGAATTTTACAGTTTTTTGTTTTCCCATCTTATGGTGACTCTTATTGTGCTTACTTTAAGTGGAAAAAAGAACTATATGCTCCTATACATGTTTCACTTGGGCTGTATACAGCTTTTACCAGAAGCTTTGTTGAATTTACCATCCAATTACATCATTTATTTATTTTATACTTTCTTGGGCTCAGTATTGCGGGAAAGGAAAATTTGGAGAAGGAAGACCTGGAACCAGCTTTGAAGGCTCTCAAGAATAGGTTTATGACCAAGAATGTGGTATGTCTTCTCCTAATTTAACATACTTAATTTCTGATGTATTAACACCTCTTAATACCTATAGGGCTGCTTAGCTATATGTGGCATTCACAGGCTGAGGAGATAGCTGAGAAACTTTCTGAATCAGTAGCTACAATTCTTGAAGGGAAAAAGCTGGCCTCATTCACATGGGTCCCTTCGACAGTGCAGGCCTACAAACTTTCCATCTTTATTATGTGCACTCTCAATTTTTCTCTTTCTTTTAGTTTTCCTGCCGTTTGATTTTCTATAAATTTAATTGTGTATGGTAATTGTGACTGCAGGATGCAACTGAAGAAGCCCTTGTTCGTATTTTAACTCCTAGGCGCTCCATTGGCATAGTGAGGGCTATGCATGCTGCCAAGGAACAGAGGAAGCCATATGTTGTTGTCTTTGTTGGTGTTAAAAGAGTTGGGAAATCAACAAATCTATCCGAGATTAAGCTGATTTAACTGCTTTATATCTAGATTTGTACTTAGGGTCATGCCTTCTGGTAAGGCTGGCTAACCTTGAATGTTACTTTGCGGGTTGCTTACTGGCTTCTGTAGCACAATGCTAGTGTTATGATGGCTGCTTTTGATACATTCTGGTCTGGAGCTGTTGAGCAGTTAAGAACACATGCACGTAGACTCCAGGTATTGCATCAATCGTAAATGTTATATTTTCGACATATTTGGCCCCACTGCTCGAAGGTGGGTTGCGTCGTGTAATTTCGAGTATCATTGGTATAGCTACTCTTTCATATCTGACTTACTACTTGCTGCCCTTGCCAGATTCTATATTTGAGAAAGGTTACGAGAAAGATCCTGCAATTGTAGCAAAGGAAGCAATTGAGGAGACCACTCGTAATGGTTCAGATGTTGTTCTGTTGATACAGCTGGTCGGATGCAGGTATGTTCTAATCAGTTAATGTATTTGTTTGTAGACTTAATACTTTGGGTATTGCTTGGTGGATTCGTTGTCCATATTTTTTATTGCTTTCAGAAGCCTGAAAATAAAAAGTAAAATGGTTCTGACCATGGGTCATGCTAGAGGTATAACTTTTGTAATGCAAACCAGTTGCAATAAATACATTATTTACTGTAAAATTGAACGGAACTAAAAGGGATAATGGTTCAATTCAAATAGGATTTAATTTAATTTTTTTGAATACTATATAATATTATAAAATTTTAAAATTTGATCCGAATTCGAATTTAAATTTTCATTCGTTTCAAAATGAAAGTGAACTGAATTTTTTCAATTCAATTCGATTTGATTTAATTTATTGATTTTTTATTTTTAATTTTTATATATTATTTTAATATAAAATTTTAATATATTTAAGTGAATTGGATATAAAATTATTATTTTTATTTTATAAAAATTTAAAAAATATATAAAATTTAAGAAAAATATATAATTTCGTTCAGTTTAGATTTTTTCAATTTTTTACTTTTCAATCTAAAATTTGATTTAAATTTAATATATATATTTAATATCTGAATTTGATCAAAGCCGACTAAGAAAAAAAAACGATCCATTCAAAGTGGAGTTTGCTTGGGACCTAATTGGCTGTAAATGTCAACTGCTAGAACTAGAGAAGGGCTGTGAGGCTACCAAATGAAAAATTTTGCTTTGAAAGATACTACTTAAACACAATCTGGGTATATTGCTTTCCTTGTTACACTAACGATGTTAATCTTATGCTTATCAGGATAATGAACTATTAATTAAAGCCCTTTCGAAGCTTATATACCTCAACAATTCTGATATTATTTTAGTGGAAGTTTGAATTTCACCGTACTTTTAATATTGTGCAGTTGAATTTATTATATTATCATTTGAATCAAATATAAATTTTAATAAAATTTATTTAATAAAATTTTTTTTATAAAATTTTTTTAATCATAAATACAAAAACTGTTTTTTTTCAATTATAATTATGATAATTTTTATTATTATTTGAATGAATCTCATCGTCTATCTAAATACACCCGAATCTGTTAGAGAGACACTGGTCGGGAATGACGCTGTTGACCAGGTGTCAAAATTCAATCATGTTTGTTTTCATATTTAAGCATGTTGTCTATTGTATTCAAATATATTTGCTGTATTATTTATAGCTTCAATCTCTATTATAAAGCTGTGCCATGTCCTTGCAGTAATTGGCTGACCTCTCTACTTCTACTCCAAAATTGATAGATGGGATTTTGCTGACCATGTTCCACGCTATTGATGATAAGGTAAAATGAGTTTGAAATTTGAGAAAGTTTTCATATTTTAGTAGGTTTAAAAAAGGTTGAAATATTAAAATTTTTTTTTAATTTTATCATTTTATTTTAATAAATTTTTATATTTTTATTATATCCAAATAATTTTCGAGAAATCACACTGCCATTTATCTCCCTTTTGGTGTTCAACCGAGAATGATGTACGTTGGGGCAGCGTTGCTAGTGGTCTACACATCTGGACCTCCTTGGTCATGTTTGTTGGCTGTGGTCGGTGATATACAGACCTGAAGATGCTTTAACGTCAAATCAATAGTCAAGACACTGCTGAAATGATGGAAACCCACAATTGCATTTGCAATGCTCAACTTCCATGACCGTTTTCTTGGCTGTGACTGTTTGTTACTTTAACGGAGTCGCATCAGCCCCTGGCGACAATACATTTTTTTGTGCTTAAAATTTTCTACGTTCAGCGTCCTATCTTCTCATGTCTGTGCTGAAGGTTAGTAGTATTTTAGTACGGTGAGTAGTGTTTGTGAATCGGCCCCTCCTGGCCAAAACGCCTCATCACGGATTATGAACCTGGCTCAGTGTTTTTCTTCGAGGTTTGCTTTGTTCGTGAACCTAACTCTCATGTCCAATAAGTCGAATGAGGAGATAATGAGGACGACTGAATTAAGTGAAATGTAAAAGAATAAAACATGAAGGGGGTACCATTTAAGCAGAAAAAGAATAAATAATTCATATGCTTCCACTATAATCTCAGAAGAGAATAATCCAATCTAAAGAATAGAAATATGAATTAGTTGAATATTATTTCTAGTTTTTCACAACAGAGCTAGCCCCATCAAACCCCCCAACATAATACAACCAAGCCACTTTTCCAGCTCACGACACTGTTCGTATTTCTATTTGAATATATTTCCTGTTTCAAGTTGATTTGAATAATCATACATCGTTTGTCAAACACAAGGACTAATCAAATTAGTTAATCATTCAAAATAATATAAATCATAAATGTCTGTGAACTGTCAAGCTCTAGCCTTTAGAGTGTCGATTAGAAGCCAGCAGTTTTCTAATTTTTATAGTATCTTTCTTCAATACCAAATGAAATATGAGAATCTTGATTCTGTTTGTTTCCTGAGTAGTTGTTAGTTTTACAAAAATTCTAGTAGATGCATATTTTTGGCATTGGTGCTTTCTGCAGCGCCGTAGGGGTAAACTCAAACTTCAGTCAGAGCCTAGAGCACCATCACCAAAGTTTCATCAATCTTTTGCTTTGGTTGTTAGAAGTGATCACCCTCAAAATGAAGACTTGCCTCGCTATTATTCGAAGAAAGAGAAAAAGCCCTTTCCTGTACCCAAAGCGGAGCTGAGGCCAGCTGCCAGGAGAGGTTCAAGAAGAGCAGAAGCCAACCAAAAAAACCAGTTCCACCTCCAAAGAATGGCTTGTTTGTTAAAAGCCTGGGGCCTACAATTTGCTGAATGCAAGGGTTACATTAATTAACAATCTCAAGAAACCATTGAAGGTGGTGAAAGTTCATGCTTATGGGCAATTTTCTCCCTCTTCCGTGCTTATTTCCCTTTGAACATCCCTGATATAGGAGAGAGACAGCCTTGCACCCATTTATTATTCACAAAGCATGGTGTTTTTAGGGACAAACTAACATCTCTTACTGTAATGTAATAGTAAAGGCCCATGAAATCATGTTAACATTTGACATCATGATATTTTTTGATAAATGGCTTTATTTATGTAGTGCTCCCTTTTGTACAGGATGTATTTAACATTGCACAAGTTATTTAGCCAAGTCTCGTAAGTGATTGGTTGATTCTTGATGCTGTAGTAGTTATTTTAGCCAATTTCACATCTGAGAGAAAGAAAACTCTCATCATTTAAATTGATTGAAACTTGGAGTGGAAAGAAAATTCAATCGTAAAGACAAGGTGTTTAACATTTATTAACGTCCCCTGTTATTAGATGCATGTAATGTAAATGATTCAACTGCTTGACTATTCTACAATGATTCCACCCTATATTTCTTATGTAATTAGACTTGATTTCTTTCTGGTCATAATCAGAGTACATTAGTTTTTCTAACATTAATTTTCAGGTCTGCATGTGTTTAGTGGTATGCTGTAGTGATCTCTTAATCTCACATTTTTGCATTTATTGCGATGAAATTCGTGTTGGTCCTGCTGGCATCCATTCAAGTAGGGATTAACATACTTACCATCCGAAAGGGACTTCATGAATGGACAAATGCAACTGTTGATGATGTAGTCTTGCCAGTTGATGGTTACCATCTATATGATCGCCTTGGAAAGCGGATACGCCACGATGAGAAATTCTCAATTCCTCGGATTCCAGTTTTCGATGAGCTTTGCATCCAGGCAGGCGTTGATGTTCCTAATTTCCAAAGAAGAGAAGAAAGCCAATGCTCAAACCATTTATGGAAATGAAATGATGCGAAGTTCTTTTTATAAGATGGTTGTGATTTTTATGAGTTTTGATCTCTGCGCTTATTGATAACTGTCACACATCTGCATCCTGATTGATGGTCTGTTTCATTTATCTTCCTATATTTCTGCTTAATAATTTAGAAAAACAAAAAAGTGGAGAGAAAAGCCAGAAAGGAAGATACTACATGTTATATTTGTTATAATCCCTTGAATGATCGGTTTAATTATGCTTATGCAGCTGATTGATTTTAAAGCACATAACGTCTTTTTTTAATCAGATTAACAATTTAATTCAGAATTAAAAAAAATTTTAATATTATAAATTATTTTGTAATTATAATAAAATATTAATATGATACCTAAATTTTAAATATTTTAAATATTATATATTATTTATGAATGTTTTAACTAATATATAATTTAAAATTTTATTTATCTATTACGTATTTTCATTTAAAATTAATTACATTAAAAATAAATATCAATTTAATCAATAAATTTATAATTTATGTATTTTTTTAAAATTTTTAAAATTAAATATTTCATTAAATATTTCATTAAAGTCATTCATCGGCGTTAATAAAAAATTATGTTCCTGCAAAGTTCTCTGCCCAGAAGTTTCCTCACGTGTCAATCATCCATTACCTAGCTCCTATTTTTCTTGCAACCCACATATTTCCCTTTAAACCTCCCACTAAGGAACGGAGAAAGAAAACATCATTAAAACAAGGGAAAAAAAACAAAAACTAAACAAAAGACAGAGAGAGAGTACTACTCAATATGGCAGGACCAGATCAAGCAGCGCAACATTCAACAGAAGTACTTCACCAGACTAGAAAAGGACCGTGTCCAGCTAAAATGGCCATTGGTGGTGTTGCCATTGCTGCCACCATTGGTTACTTCTTGTATTGCAAGAAGAAACCTGAAGCCTCTGCCCTCGACATCGCAAAAGTCAATGCTGGTGTTGCCAAGCCTGAGAAAACCCGACCACGCTAGTCGATTTACCAAGTCCATCATCTTCTTCATGCATCAACTTCCCTTTGCTACTTTCCACATTTTTTTCAATCAACTTTCTGAATTTGTTCTATAGTTTAGATTGGTTTGGTTTAATCCCTTACGATTGCGAACAAAATAGCATATGTAAATGAATTATTCTATTCCATATAGGCTGCAAATCCTTCAAATCATCCTATGAGGTTAATGCTGTATCTTTCATTAAAGTCAAATGATTAGCACTTCTTTTAACTTTTAGAAAAATACAAGGTTAACAACACTAAACAATATAAATTTGATTTGATTTTCTTTTTGTGTTTTAATAACATTTTTTAATGCAATGGAATCTTCAATCATGAATGAAAATGGCTTTAAGACGTGCTATACTTGTCGCTTTTCTTAAAATTTATTTCACCCTCATCAATTATATTTGCAAGAGAGATTGAATTGAGTAGTGTCAAAGATACAATAAAACCTAAGCTCGGTTTATTTTGCATTAGAAAAACCAAACCACTAAATACTTTTTAGTGAGAAAAGAAAAGTACTTTATTTTTTACAAAGCTTTTCTGCAATAAATAATGCTAAGGTAACTAGTCTTCTATGAAAAAATTGGGAAAAGGAAAGGTGTAATTTAGAATTAATTGTATTTCAAATAAACCCACATCAATCTCCTTTACAGAAATTTAATCTAAGATTGTGACTTTTTTATTGTGTTGTTTCAATCAAAGATCAATTCTTTTTAATTAGAAATATATCTCTTTGAAAGATTAGAGATGTATTTACTCATTTGAATAGTTTCATACAAAAAGAAATTACTATTTACGTTTTTTAAAATTACAAATTTTCATACAAAATAGTTTTTTGATTTGACTCTTTCTATTACACAACATGTCAATTTAACTATAGGGTCTTTTTTCAAGCTATATTTTAGCTCCGCATAATTTCTTTTTTATGAAGTTTCTTACTTAATCATATTTTCATTATTTTGAAAATATTTATAACATTCCCTCATTTATTTTTAAAATAGGGCTAAGTTCCATAACTCCCAGAAATCTAATGCATAAGTAAAGATAACAATAATTATGATTTAAAATATTTACCTTAGTGATATAATGTTGTTGAGTTTATCAAATTGAAATTGGTAGATCTTAGATCTTTGAACCAACAAACTTAAGCGACTAATCATGCACTATACTACACATTAGACTTCAAATCCTCACTAAACCATAATTTAGTAATGCTTCGACACCATTTCAATGGCCATATGTCCTGTATATTCATGAGTATTTTCAGAGTCAAGCCTCTGCTCCTAGAAATGATACCACTTCCGCTCATATGAACTCCATCAAGCATGCAACCATATTAGCATTTCAATATTAATTTGCCATGTTATGGATTCTTAAAAGATAATTCTCAACATTTCTTAAACATATGGTTCAAGTACTTATCTTTCTTGAGATAGTTTTAATAATTTAAATATTACAGCCACATTCAAATGGTGTATTTTGATTCATTAAAACTTAAGACTTAATATGCAATTAAGCATTAAGTTAAGGTTTCATCATGTATGACTTTTTTTAAAGGCTTGAGTCCTATCCCTTTTGAAGTCTTAGACACCATATTTCTAGATAAACTTTTTGTCAATAGATCCATCAAGTTTCCACTTGACTTTACAAAATGTATGGTGATCATCTCATCTAAAATTAGTTGTCTAACATAATTATGTCTTAGACCAATGTGTCTTAACTTCTAATTATACACTTGGCTATATGCCTTTGTCAATGTAGCTTGACTTTCACAATGGATAGAAATAGATAACATTGGTCTTGGCCACAATGGAATTTCAAATAACAAATTCCTTAACCATTTCACTTTTTTTACAAGCAAAAGCTAATGCCACAAATTATGAGCCCATAATAGAATCAATTTTACATGTTTGTTTCTTAGAACTTCAAGAAACCTCATCCTTACCAAACATGAATATCTATCAACTTGTGGATGAATGATCTTCCATGTTTGTAATCTAACTTGCATCTATGTAACCTTTTAAAATCGAAGGTTCAGCGTAATATGTAATTTCATAGTTCATAGATTTCTTTAAATATCTAAGAACTCTTAAAATTCATTCCAATACAAATTACTTAGGTTGTTTGTATATCTATTAAGTTTACCAATTACATAGGCAATATCTGGTCTTGTGCATGTCATTACATACATTAAATAACCTATTACCTTTGCATATTCTAATTGTGCAATTGGAATTCCTTTATTGAAATTAATTTCAAACTAGGATCAAAAAGTGTTAAAACTACTGCACCATCTAGATGACTAAACTTTTTAAGAATTTTCTCAATATAGTGTGATTATGTTAAACTTATATTAGAGTTGTTTTTAATAATCTTAATTCCCAAAATCACATTTGCAACACCCATCTTTTTCATAACAAAATTGCTTGAAAGAAATTTTTTAATACTTTCAACTTGTTCAAAGTCATATAAAAATTAATATGTCATCTACATATAAGCAAATGATACCAGATTCATTTATCTTGAATCCATTTGCTAGTACCACATCATCAAATTTTTTATGCCATTACTTAGTAGCTTGTTTAAGTCCATATAATGACTCAATCAAATTATACATTTTCTTTTCTTGACCTGAAAGTATAAACCCTTGCAATTGTTCCATATAAACTTCTTTATCCAATTCACCATTTAGAAATATCATTTTAACATCTATTTGGTAAATTTCAAATTTGTACATAGAAGTCAATGCTAAAAGCATTCTAATAGTAACAATTCTTGTTACCAGTGCATAAGTATCAAAATAATCAACACCATGCTTTTGTGTAAATCCTTTAACAACAAGTCTAGCATTAAACTTATTTATAGTTCCTTTGGCTTTCATTTTCTTTTTGAAAATCCACTTGTAAACAATTTGTTTGCAACCAGGAGAAAGATCAACTAAGATCCACGTATTGTTTTTCATGATAGAATCCATTTCATCATTTATAGCTTCTTTCCAAAAAGCTACATCTTGATACTTCATAGCCTCTTCAAATATCTTGAGATCTAATTCTACATTGAAATTATTTCAATGTGTTTATTAACATTTTTTTCTTGTACCTTCAACTAGGTACATTTGGAAATTGAGTCAAAGGTTTTAATCTTCCTTACTATTTTACTTATTTCAAGTACATGGTTATCTTCCTTATGAAAGGTTTTTCCCTTTGCTCTTGTAAGTCTTCTAGAGCATTGTCTCTAGAATTAGATTTTAATTCAAATCTATATTTATCAAACATAGTATCTCTAGATTCAATCACCGAATTAATAGGTATTAATAGAGTTAGCTCTGTTAAACACAACCTGCTTAGGTAGGCCTAAAGCATCTAGCTAACCTTGTTTTAGAATAATTATTCCTTTATTTGAAGGAAGCTGAAGTCATAATTCCAAAGATATTCATGCACTTAAGTTTTCATTAATTTTTAGTAGATATCTTTCTCTTGTAGAGCTTCCTTATACTAATGTTTGTAAACATCCACTTTGGTCCAATTCTAAACCAATTTGGTCTAAACTAATTGGGCCCAAATTAGTCAAACCCAAAATCAATCCCAGCCCAATTATCAGATTTTACTATTATTATTATTATTATTCTTATTATTATTATTATTATTATTATTATTATTATTAGATTTTTGATGTTTTATTTTTATTGTATTTATCTATGTATATGTATATTTATCTTATTTATTTATTTTTCTTTCTTTATCTATTTTAATATATTTTTCTAATTATTTTTCTTTGTTTATCATTTTTAGGGTTGATATATTTTATTATCTGATGATTAAATAAAAAAAAAAGGAAAAAATGGGATATTTGAAAATGGCTAAAGCTTTATTGGATAAGAGATTGGCCGTTTAATATTGGATTGAATTTATGTTCTTATATGATAAATTTTAATAAAAGGTTTTATGAGATAAAATTCAATTTTAATCCAATGATAAGGTAGAGATTTGGAAGAATCCAATCCCAAATAGGATACCAGTTAAACTTAAATTCTCATTTCTAAAAGGAACAACGAACAACAATCAATGGGAAGGAAAAAGTACATGACAATACAAAAAGCAATCACAGATAAAAATTAGAGAGAAAAATAGAGATAAATTGCATCAAGATTTTGGTAGTAGGATTGGAAGGAATTTTGGGGAATTTGTTGATTGGGGAGAGTTTGATTTGATTTTGATTTGAAAGAGTCAATGTTTCAGGAGCCATGAGGTTGATTTGGTGTTTAGATCATTTTTTTTTTAATTTCTAAAAATTATTTTTCTAGCAATTTCCAAAAATCGCTTCAATATTTTGATAAAACTTGAATTTTCCAACATTAAATCCCAAATTCTTACCTTATTTTACAGAATCTGATGAAAAGTTAACTGGTGTTCTTCCTTAGCTAGAGAGAGAAGTAGAGAAAAGGAGAAGAGGAAAAAGAGAAATCAGGGGAAATCTGAAGGAAAAAAAAAACAAAATTTTTGGGGTTTTATACTTGGTTGAAACAGCAACGTTTTGGTGCTAAGTAAACCCTACGATTTGCGTGTTTTCCATTTGGTAAGTCTAACCTATTTTGCTTAACCTAGCGCAACCCATGCCTATTGCTGAGCCATGAAGTTAAGCCAAGCAGAGCCTGAAGTCACACCTCAAGAGCCATTTTCTGTGTCTTCAACCAAGCATTTCTAGCCAACGATTCGAGCCTATCTCTTTTTGGTATTTTTTTTGTTTTGTTTTTGGGAATTCGCCAACATGAAGGCTAGCATGTTTAGATTAGCTCTAAGTTGTTAAGTGCATCAAGTGATTGAATTTTTGAAAAAGATTTTAAGATGTGTTATCATAATTATCTGATTGTTCATTTTGGGCATTATTATCCCAATAACTTATCTTTGTAACTTTTCCCTTTTATATTGTTTAATAGCCAAAATAGTTCTATCATAAGAAATATTTCATTTCATTCCTTGTGTTTTTTTTTTTTTAATGTATGTGCCATTCCCAATCTATCTCTTGGCTTTTCTCTTAAATATCCTGCAATAGAAGAGATGTATGATTGCATTTTACATCTTACAATTGAAATAATGATTAATAAATGAATAATGGCATGAAAAATTTTACATTACATTGGGAAAGTTGAAAGTGATAAAAGGCAAAGATAGAATGTTCAAGGCTTAGTAAAGACACCAAATTTGGAAATGAAAAAAGTAAAAGATATTTTCAAAAGGAGGATATGGATGTTAGCATTGATGAGAGAGATGATTAACAATTGATTAGGTTTTGTTTTTGTTGCCCAAGACTTGAAAAGCTCGAAATCTAAAAAGAAAGAGGCTTGAGAACTTGTGTACCATAATTGAAAAGATATTAATGGACATTTACATCACATGCATTGTATTTAGTAATGTTTAGTGTATGAATCTAGAAAATAAATATATTGTAGGATCCTGCATTAAAAAGATAAGTATGAAAACTTACCAATTAAGGAACTTCAAATTCCTATTTGAAAAAAAAAAAAAACTTTCGAGATAAGATTCTAATCTTTGAAAAAAAGATATTTCAAGAATAACGTAAAAAAGGCAAGTATAAAGACTTTCTAGTTAAGGAACTTCAAGTTTTCATTTGAGAATAAGCCTCTATGTTAAGATTATAATTCTTGAAAAAGGATATTTCAAGAAAATCAGTCATAGTAAAAAAAGATTTTTCAAACTTTTAAAGTTGTGGAGCTTTGGTTCAAATGAGCATTTTTCAATATTATGAATGATTTATAAGACTTTCGAGCATAATCTCCTAGTTTTCTTGGATGTGATCTATAAGACCCCCAGACATGACTGTCAAAACCTTTGGGTATTATCGTTATTTTTAAAGTTGTGTGCTTCTATTGATAAAGAACTCTTATTTTAAAGTTGTGTGCACCTCTATTGATGAGGAGCCCTTATGTTTAAAGTTGTGTGCATTTATTTATGTGAAACCCTTATTTTTAAAGTTGTGTACCTCTATTTTCGAAAAGCTCATCGCAAAAACAAAAACAAAAAAACAAACAAAAAAATATTGAATAATTTGAACTCGAATATAATTGGTTGTCTATATTTTTACACAATTCCTTTTATATAGAAAATGTGTAAAAAGGAACAATTGTAAGCACTGTATTTGGTTGGGGCTCAAATTGGTCAAACCTAAAATCAATCCCAACCCAATTATCATATTTTACTATTATTATTATTTTTTTATGCTTTATTTTTATTACATTTATCTATGTATATATGTATGTTTATCTTAGTTGTTTATTTTTCTTTCTTTATCTATTTTAATATATTTTTCTAATTATTTATCTTTGTTTATCATTTTTAAGGTTGATTTATCTTATTATTTGATGATTAAATAAAAAAGAAAAAGAAAAAAAGGGATAATTGAGAATGGCCAAAGCTTTATTAGATGAGGGATTGGTTGATTAAGATTTGATTGAATTTATGTTTTTAAATGATAAATTTTAATAGAAGTTTTTTTAGATAAAATCCAATTTTAATCCAATGATAAGGTAGAGATTTGGAATAATCCAATCCCAAATGGGATACCAATTGAGCTTAAATTCTCATTTATAAAAAGACCAACGAACAACAATCAACAAGAAAGAGAGCCTACACTGTAATATAAAGAACAATCACAAACAAAAATTAGAGAGAAAAATAGAGATAAATTGCATTAGGATTTTGGCAATAGGATTAGAAAGAATTTTGGAGAATTTGTTAGCTAGGGAGAGTTTGATTTGGTTTTGTTTTGTTTTGCAAAAGTCAGTGTTTCAGGAGCTAGGAGTTTGATTTGGTGTTTAGAGAAAATTTAGTTTTTAATTTTTGGAAATTATTTTTCTAGAAATTTCCAGAAATTGCTTGAACATTCCAGCGAAACTTTAATTTTTTAGTGTTATTTCCCAAATTCTACTGTCATTTTCTAGAATCCAATGAGAAGTTAATAAGTGTTCTTCCCTTACTAAAGGAAAAGTAGATGAAAGAAGAAGATGAAAGAGAGAGAAAGAGAGAGGATGGGAAAGCTAAAGGAAAAAACAAAATTTTTTGGGTTTTATACTTGGTTGAAACGATAGCATTTTCATGTTAAGAAGACCCTAGGATCCGCGTATTTTCCATTTATAGGTCTAACCCATTCTGCTTAACCCAACAACTTATCTCCGTTGTTGAGCCATGAAGTTGAGGCAAACCGAGCCTGGAGACATGCCTTTCGAGCTTTTTTCTGTGTCTTCAACTAAGACTTTCCAACCGTTGAGCTAAACCAATCTTTTTGTGGTATATTTTTATTTTTATTCAGTTTTTTTAATGATGCATTTATTAATTTTGTTTTATTATTTATTTTTTTTAGAATATTTTGCATGATTAAATTTTAGAAAAAATTACAAGAAATAATAAAAATATATATAAAATAAAACTTTAATAAAATTTTGAGAATAAATAATTATTATCCAATGAAAAAAATTTTAAAAATTACAAATAGTTAATTTTTAGGTAAAAATTTTTTTAAAAATTTGACCCAAATGGAGGAAAAATTTAGATAAAATTTCAATAACAATAATTTATATTTATTTTTGAATTTAAATATAAAAAATCTAAATAAATTTAATAAAATTTTGGGATTGAATTAATAATTATTCAACGATGATATTCTTAAAATTTTAAACAGTAAATTTTTTAAGAAATCTTTAGGTGAGAAACTTCTCTAAATTTAACTTAAATAGTGAAATGATTTAGACGAAATTTCAATAAAAGTAATTGTATTTCTTTTCAAATTAAAAATTAAAAATATAACTTAAAAAATTTTTATGTGAAAATATTTGACGATTATCTAAGGATGAAATCTAAAAAAAAATTATAAATGACTAAACTTCTATGAGATTTTTAGGTAAAATGTTTTTTTTTTTTTTCTAAATTCAACCCAAATAGTGGAAGAATTTAAATGAGACTTCAAAAAATAATTGTCATGTTATTTTCTTTTTAAAGATTAAGAAACAAATGACAAATAACAATAATTTAGATTCCAAGAAAGATATTTCTAAATTTAACTCAAATTGTGAAAATTTCATAAATGAAACTTGTAAGATATTTTCTAAATTAGGTTCAAATGATGAAAATTTTAAAAATAAAACTTGTAAAATACAAAATAAATTTTGAAGATGAAATTTTTAGTAATTGCAAATAGATGATTATGTAAGAGATTTATAAGTAAGGAAATATTTCTAATTTAAATCCAAATGGTGAAAGAATTAGATGTATTTTTTATAAAGCTTAATAACAATTGATTAAATCTTTTTTCGATGATGGAGCTTCTTTAAGAAAACAAATGAGATTTTTTAATACTCTTGAGTTAAGTAAGTATTTTTAAAAATTCTGTCAGATTGATAAAGAAATCTTAAAAATTATTTTTAATATTTAAATGTTAAAATTTAATAAAAAATCATTAGAATTAAAGGCTTTTAGGATAATTTAAAATTAATTAATACTATCTTAAGATGGGCATTGTGGAAGGTTGTAACATTTCTCATATGTAATTAAACTCTTAACTTTGTTTGAAACATAGATCAGAACTTGTTGTTATAGAGATCCTTAGTTAAGTTTAAGACATATTTAAAAAAATAAAATCAATTAGGTGATTAATCACACTTCTAATAAAAAAAATTAATGATAACTTTTAAAAATTTATGTCAACAATAAATTCATGAATTTATAGCTTATGACAATATCAAATGCAAGTGAATGAAAAATGTGAGGTCTTTAGGTTTTGAGTCGCAAGATTGGAAACGCTGATGGTATGGCATCCTGGGGATCTGATATATTCCGTGTAATCATATCCTTTTCTTTCGTTCCCACCATCGTAATGCTCGTCACCAACAGTCAATCATGTTAGACCTGCAAGTCTCCTACCTCCTAGGAAACAAAACAGCAGCGAAGGTGGTCTTATTTGTAAAACTAGCATCTCTATGCTCCCATCCCAGTCCACTATCTCGTCCAAATATGCAACAAATTTCCCAGGAGATGTCAAACTCAGAATCCACCTCTCACCGAAGCAATTCACACAATTACATTAAGCCAACTGCTTGATTCCAGCAGTTATAGATCCTGAACATGAAAAAAAAAATTACTCCTTTTTTTTTCTCTGTTCTGGTTCTGCATTTCTTTAATTGCCCATGTTTATATCACTTGATGTTCCAATTGGTATGTATCATTACTTCATTCACTTGCATAGTTGCATTATTAATTTACTGATAAACTTTGGAGTGGTTAATTCAATAATCGACTTAGTCAAGCTTTGTTATTAATTTCCTGCCATATAAGCAAAGGTAACCGTGGTGCCATGGTAGCGCGTCTGACTCCAGATCACAAGGTTGCTTGTTTGATTCATGTCGGTTCAAATCCCAATGCCTTGATATCCCTCATACATTCTTTTTTCCGCCCCTTTACGCCGATGGAATTTCACTTTCGAGCAAGAAAGATGCCCAATTTCGCCAGTTGCATTCTATCTGTTTCTTCATCCATAAAATATATATATATATATATTTTTTTTTTTTTCTTGCTTGGGATGCTTTCCAAGTTTAAAGGACAAGCCCCTATTGGTTGAATACAAGGAAATAGCAATCCATCTTGTCGACTAGTGCTATTAGTTTTGTCTGAATCCTTGACTGCATCGACCAGAAAAAATGTTAAAGAGAGTCAATGCCAACTAGAAGAATAGCATACAGCATATAGATAGTTTATATATGAATTGATCGTTTCTTTTATTTCCCAAAGAACAGAGATTATGAATCCTTTCTTTACAGAATTGCAGGATAAAACAAGCACTATTGTGTGAATACAAGAATTCCTTCATTTCTAGAATAGGCATTGAGAAGAGGTTGCTTAACAATAAGGGTCTCATAAAAAACAGTGATGGAACCAATTAACAAGCAAAATAACTAGTAGCCGCCAAATAACCAGTATGGAGAAGGCTAAAAAATTAACAATTTCCATGATCAAAGATTCAAAACTGAACCTAAATGGTAATTCCACAGGCAAGGAGATCCTGCAGTTCTGGTTCTGTTAGGGATAATTTGAGCATCCTCGTGATTAAACAAATTAGCAATTTTCTCAAGTCACTGTAACAGATCAATCAATCTTCACTGATGAGTAGATTAGCCTTGTGAACCAGAGGCAAGCAAAGAAACCAATTGTACCAGTCAAAGCAAAGAATGCATAAGATACGATCAACATGTACCCAAAGTACAGAACTCCAGATACTGGCTTTGTGATCTCAAGCTTTGTAAAGAAGTAAAAGGCAGCATAGAGGAATAGGTAAAGTGCTGAAGAACCTGAAGTCAAGTATGACCTCCACCACCATAGGTAATCCTCGCTGCACAGCTGGAAGTAGCAGAGTACAACTGTGATCTCGGCACAAGTGACAATAAGAATAACAAAGACAATGAAGAGGAAGCCAAATATGTAATAAAACTGATGCAACCATATCGAAGTGAGGATGAAAAAGAGCTCAATGAAAACAGCTCCAAAGGGAAGTATGCCTCCAATTAGGATGGAGAAGGCCGGGTTCATGTACCAAGCCTGTTCTGGAATTTGCCTTGGGATCTTATTAGTTTTCACTGGTTCCTCAATTGTTGGCTTCTTAAAACCAATATAACTACCCACAAAAACGAGCGGGACAGAGATGCCAAACCATAATAATACCAGAGCAAACATGGTTCCAAATGGCACTGCACCAGAAGATTTCTGGCCCCATATCAGAGCATTTAAGACAAAGAAAATGGCAAAGACAGTTGCAGGGAACATAAAAGCCGTTTTGAGTGTAATTCTCTTCCATTCTGTTCCTTTGAACATCTTATATAGACGAGCTGAGGAGTATCCGGCGAACAGGCCCATGAAGACCCATAGTAGAAGCATGGCTGTCATTAACCCACCTCTATTTGAGGGGGACAGGAAGCCAAGGAGAGCAAAGATCATGGTAACAAGAATCATACCAAAAAACTGAACCCCTGTCCCCACATACACACAGAGTAAGTCAGAGTTTGTTGGAGGCCTGAAAACATCCCCATGGACTAGCTTCCACCCTGTCTCCTCTTGGGCTTCTTCTTGGGTTTCAAGTTGGTTATACTTGGAGATATCCCGGTAAAGAGTTCGCAGCATAATCATAGCCACCATCCCAGAGAGGAAAAGAACAATCATCAAAGAATTAACAATTGAGAACCAATGGATCTGATCATCAGCCATGAGAAGATAGGTATCCCATCGGGATGCCCACTTTATAGTACTTTCCTGCAAGATGACAACAAGGAGCAAGCTGAATGAAATAACATCAGACAGACTAGCGAAACTGTAACAAGCAGCAAACATTCTCATTTTACAAAGAGGTAAAAGGCCTGACCTGGAACTCAACATCATATGTAAATATGATCTCCTTCTTCTCTTCAACCTCTTGAGGAGATTCAGAACTAGTAACTGCACGTTTTGCATGGGGATCACAAGTGGTCAGACGGGTCTTCTCATTCCACTCACCCTCATATTCATGTTTAACACTGCATTTATCAACATGATTTGCTAAGAACTATAGAAAATAAACACCATTGACAAAAGAAATTAAAGGTAACAGATATGCCTCTCTCATAAACAATAAAAATTTTAAACCTGAATGGTTTGACCTCAAATCCAACAATCCTTGCAGAATCAGCCAGTGGATCCTTGTGATATTTGACTGTAAATGTCAAGTGATTGTGGATAAAATGTTTTTCTTCCTTGCTCTGCAAGGACAAACCGCAGATCAACATTGCTTGCATCAGAACGTGGAGAAATATTAAAAATCATTCTAAAAAGAAGCCGACCAATCTAGCACTTACCCCAGCATACTGTCCTTTGAGACCAACATGAAATCCATGCTGATACACTACAACATTTTCCTGATCGGGCCTTCTTATGGGAACAACCAGTGGAAGGTTATCCAAAATCCTGTCATAAACACATCATAAATATCCATTGCTACTTAAAAATAGAAATGGAATATTATAATTAAAATTAACTGAATGAGAGCCTCACATGTTAACTCGATACTCATCATTGATCTTCTCCTTGAATGCCTTTGCAGTTTTCTTATCAAGAATTTTACGACATACAATATTGCACATTTGGGGTTCTCTCATTTTAAACTACAAACAAATAATCCTGTCAATCACTGAAAACCAAGAGACATAAAGAAATCATCTTGGAGTGCAAACTCACCACATAAGGAGAGTTTTCAATTCGATCACCACGAAGAACTTCCCCAAGATTCTCTGCACTGTCAAGTATGTGCTCAGGTTGACAATAGGGTAGGGAATAGTAGGAATAAGGAAGTTGTGTTTTAGTTGAAGTCAGCTTATTCACTTTCACCAACAATGGATCCCCCTGCATAATTGGAGAAAACAGAAAATGGAATAAAACTACATTAAACCATCAGTTTGATTAAAACAAAGATCCCAGAGGTTGATTATTGAGCATGTATGCTTTAATCAATGTTTAAATTTAATAAATGTTCTTCAAATTTTAGGCCAAACTGACCATGGAACTTGTCGTATTTATAAAAAAAATTAGGCAGCTTTAAACTACGGAAAAAATACAAACTTGAAACTTATCAGACTAACTTCCATAGAATCATCATATCCAAAATCCATTAGACTAAAACGGCGATTCTAGAGATCATAAAACGCAGATCTGAATAAAAACCATAACAGAAAGGAAAATCCAAGTCAACACAAAGATCCAAAATACATGATGATGATGCATACATTAACACGACATACATTACATACATGCATGCATGCATGTAGGCATGTGAGGAAACTGACCTTCTGGAAATCTTCAGGGGCAACACCAGGGAGGTAGAAGCAATGGGCACGAAGGAAGAAGAGAGCAAACAAGGAGAAGATCCATGCGACGTGAAACCTATGACTCGCCATGGGTTTTGTCCTGATCTAGATCCGATTGCCTGGATACCCACTTTCCCTGTATCGAAAAAGGAACTAAAAAGAAAAGACTCTCTTTTGCTTTGCTTTGTTATTGGTGTTGCCGAGTTCAATTTTCTTGTTTGTGAGGGAAGAAATAGCGAGAGAGAGAGAGGGAAAAGGGTTGTTTATTGGGAAGAACGAGACAAAGCCCGGGTTGAGAAATCTATGATTATAGAAGGACTCTTCCCCCCTTGGCAGGAACAGTTGTTTGCCTCTTGTCTGCCGTTGGATTTATATTCTGATTTTTTGTCTTGATTTTGATCAGGTGAACTTTGGCGGTGACTCTCTTTGGACATTACGGTAAATTTAACCTTTTTTGAGGTCAATAATTTTTTTATTGTTATTTGTTACACCATTCTGAAAATTATAAAAGACTTTTTTGGATAAATAATTATAAAAGATAATTTTCTCTAAAATAGGAGCTTATATTTTTCGTTTGAACGTTCAAAAATAAAAAAATATATATTTTCCTTTGCTTTTATAAATAATTTATTAGTGAGCAGTAGTTAGGAATGAGAGACAAACAAAGACAAAGAAATGGGGCCATATAGTTTTCATGTGTTATAAGTTTGTGTCAGTCTCATTCTCATTCTCTATCTAAAAACATGAATAAATCAAAGAAACTTGGACGTTGAGGAATTCTTTTCTTTTTTTTATTTGTCATAAATAAGAGTATCAGTGGAAAGAATTTTTTTTGTTATTTTTAGAGATGTAAAGGAATTTAATATAAATGATTTTTAATAGGTTTATAATTTATTTATTTAATTAATAAGTTTTAAATTTTATTAGTATTCGTTTATTAAATTTATTAAAAGAACAAAAATTTTATTTATTTATAAATTTTTGCCAAACCTATTATTATTTACATTCCAAATATAAATGATTTGAATATGAATAAAATTTGTTATATTTATGATATGTTTGTTTAATTAATTAATTTTAAAATATTATTTGTGATAATTTATTAGATTTAATAAATAAATAAAATGAATAAAGAAACGAATTTATTTATGAATTATTGGTCATATACCTTAATTATTTCTATAATTTTTCCTAAAAATGAAAATTTGTTTAGTCCTATGAGGCGTGTACCTTCTTTGCCCCCTAATAATTGAATTTAATAAAAACAATATAATTAATAGTCATAACTATTTTTTTTTTAAAAATGAAAATTGCTACTAACATAGAAGAAAGAAAATAAGGATTTTTATTTATTCATTTGCAAATTTAGGATGGATTTTAGAAATTCCCACGCACCAAACAATGGGATGCAATGTGGAATGTGGATGTTGTGAGTGAGCCCCTAACAATGCAAAGTTCCAAAGCCCACAATAATGTGTACAGGTTGAGGTGGAGTTTTTTCATTATCATGCTAAGCGTGATTTTTATTTCCTGCTGGGTTTCAGCCTCAAAACTTGTTGCCCTTAAATTCATTACTCAAAGCAATAGGAGAAAAAAGCCTTAACAGAAGAAATTTCATCACATAATCGTGTAGAGTCCCACTTAAGCCTTTTGTTTAAGTCTAAATACCCCTGAAATTATTTGGCTAAGTTACACCTTACAACCCCAGTTAGATCCTTTATTTCCAGTATTCTTGGCACACTGTCTGGAGGATCATAGATCAAGAAAAATCCATCAACTATTATTGAAGTAGCTTGAATGATCAGCACCATATACTGCAGTTAATATGATAGGTTAGCCTAGGTTCAGAATTGCAACAAAATTTCTGCGAGTTAAAACAGGTTGGTCATAAACCTAGAACAAAGATCATTTCCAGAAACAAAAGAATGAAATTCTAAAAACCAGCAAGGGTTCACAATAATCAAACAATCGCCCATTCTTTTTCTGACATATGTCCCCTTGAGCCTCTTTTGTTAAGGAAAAAAAAAAAAAAAAAGGAGTAGCTCATAAACAAATAGCATTCTAATTTTCCTCTTATGTACGTGTAGGTGGTTGTATCAATCTCACTGTACGTGGAAGCAGAAACTCAGCAAATATAGGATAGTTAGAGGATGGGTAATAACCATCCATGTTATCATTGACCACTTCGCATAAAACACGTATCAGAGATCTACCCCTGAAAAGAATCCAGCCTGTGTAGATCCTGATTTTAGCGGTCCCAGCGGAGGCAAGGTGCTCTAAAAATCAACTTAAGGAATCCAAGAGCTTCCTTCTTGTCACCTAAATGCACGAAATCATCATTAAGTTCAACCATCATGACACCTCAATAAAATAGCAGCATTCGAGGTAAGAAGAATACCTTTGAAGCAGTGATAAGTGCGTATTAGGGAAACGTTTTTCCTCACCCTGGCATTAGGCCACACATCCCTCTTGTCTCACACCACACCATGCTCTCTGCACACATATAATAGAAACAAGCCAGCAGCAAAGAAGTCAGCCCCCTATCACGAAGAAGATTAACTGAAGATATTCTATAATAGTAAAACTAATGGAAGCCATATTTGAATTCTCCCATACAAAAGAAGATAACCGGAGAGAGTCAATCCCCTATTGTGTTATGAAACAGCTAAATGTACTTCTGCACCAAACAAAATACCTTGATCTCCCATGTAGAAAACAACCCATTGTTGATTCCTTCTGTGTGTTAAATCGTCCACTGTACACAGCCGGTAAGCTAGGAGGTAAGGATGCAATATGTTTCCGTATAAGCAGAGCACTTCGTCTACGAGCACGCACGAGGACTAGCTATACTCAGATCACTCAAAACAAGGAAACAACAACAAAAACAAAGATCCAATGCATAGATAAGGAAAAAGAAAAGGAAAACTTAATGAGAGGCATACCTTCTTGAGTACAAAGAATGATAGGGGAGTAACTAGCGATAACACTGATGCACAAATCCCTCTTCTCCCACAAATTTGGGCTTTCTTCTGATTGATCTTCATGCAGGTTAAACGCCATTTCAGTCAAAGACACTCATTTTTTAATTCAACAAATTAATAAGAAAGAATTTGTTTTCTTTCTTTCTTTGAATCTATTGTTATCCACTCCAATCACACCTAAAACAAGTGCAACATAGTAGCAATAGTAGCAACAAGGAAGCCTGGCCTAACACATCTTCTAGCAACTAAAAGATTGTGAACTTGAGAAAGGTTAAAAGGATAAATTGGCAAATATTTTCAAAGATCATACGAACCCTTTCATAGAGAGGAGGGAACAGATTTTTCAAATTACAGTACTTTCTAATGTGCAAACATAGCAAGTATTCCTCCTCTAATTTCCACTTTTTAGGTCTATGTTTATCCAAATTCTTCGCTTAACCAAATACTATAAACACCCAAGTTAGAACACAATCACCATAAAGCATGATAAGGAAAAGAAATTTATTGGCATAAATGAAGCTTAGATTTAAACCTCTTTTCACAAAAAAGCATGTAGTTCTGACTTTACTGTAACAACCTCAAAAAAGAGGAAGAAAAAACAAATCCCACTCCCCCTCCCCCTTCATCGCAACATGTTTTTATTCATCAAACAGATCTCACGGAACCCAACAACCTCAGAAAGGTTATTCTCCTTTTCCCTCCTCCCTCCTCCATCCTCACAGTTGTCACCACAGCATGCTCCAAGCTTTCATTTAAGAAGAGTTTTTCAGCCATTCCACCAAAGTTGAGATGCCAAATCCGGTTGCCACACGCTTCTTATCATTCCAGACAGGGCCAGCCAAGTCAATGTGCATCCACTGTACTTTTTCATCAACAAACTGCAAAATCATTGTTCAACAATCAAATTCCACAACACGCTTCTATCGAGGAGATTGGAATATCTGCCTGTGGGTGTGTAAAATACACAGTAAAATGCCAAAAAAGATTCACATACCTGTTTCAAGAACAGAGCTGCAGTGATAGTGCCACCTTGACAACCACCGGCATTTACCATATCATCAACTCCTGATTTCATAGACTCCCAATAGCTTTCCTCTAGTGGCATCCTCCAAAATTTCTCACCACTGACCTCTGAAGCTTCAAATACCTCCTTTACTAGATCTTTGCTGGGTGTGAAGATGCCTAAAAAAGAAAAAGGTTTCCAATGAATTGACAGTGGTGAGATAGTCCATATATGCCCTTTTGCTTTCAATTGAATAACAACCAATGAAATGATGAATGCAATGGCCTTCTGGACTGACTATGAATCAGGAAAGGACTTTCAATGGAAAGAAGAAAATTGTTGGTAATAACTACCGTTAAAGTTTTAATTTTGAATGTTTAAAAGGCAAATGCAGAATTTCATTCATGACCCCTGTCAAATATGTATGATTATGTGCATAAAACATTCAGATATCCTCTTGTTTCTCCAACCATAATTGTCATCCAGAAAAAAGATGCTCATAATTATTAAAAATAACCAAAAAAAAAAGTTCCCAATACTTTTTCTTCCAAAACTAACAAAAGATGAGTTCGAAACACTATTTCCTCCAGGAATTGTAAATTTATGTCATGCATGTACCCACAATTGAGGGTCCAAGAGCAACAATACAAGCCCCGGTTAGTGTTGCCAGGTCAACTATCTGCAGAATAAGCAAAAATAGTCTTGAAAATGTAATTCTCATTATCTATACAAAAAAGGCAATCCAAAATACCAGGTTTACAACTGTTATCACAAACTCATGATGTCCTGTGTTTGGCTTTACCTTCTCAACACATTGGTTGCAAGCATATACCAGAGCATCTGCAAGTGTAAGCGTGCCTTCTGCATCAGTGTTATTAACCTGCAACCAGCATAGTGAGCAACAGGTTATTTATTAAAGACAATGAAGAAAGTCAAAATTAACCCAGTTATAAATGCCATGGTACCATATAGTTCATGTACACCTCAATTTTCCTTTTTTTTTTTGTAAAATCTAACAAACTATAACTCAATTGTCTTTCCATTTGAAGCTGTGACAATATCGCCAGGTCTCATACCCATTCCACTTATCATGTTTTCACAAGATGCAACAATAAAATGATCCTGCATATAGGAAAATTTACTAAGTGACAGACTAGATACATTGCAGAAATTGGAAGCAAACAAAAATAAAAGAACATATAAAACACAATAAGCAAAGAATACTCATCCTTTCCCCAACCTTTAAAAGATAATTTTGAAAAGGACACAGAGAGAGAGTAGGAGAGCAACCAATGCCTTACATCTACTCCAGGAGGTTTGATTTGTCCAAGGGCTTTTGCTGCACCAAGAACTGCTGCAAAACCTCCCATGTCAGTTTTCATGATCTCAATTGAGCAAGCAGCTCCGGTCTTGATATTGTAGCCACCACTCAGAACATTTAAGACAAGTACTCAAAATCTATAAATACAATGCTGGAATAAAAATGAAACCACAAATGTAAAATTTATCCCAATAGCAATAGGAAGAAATTTAGGTCAAATTATCCTTGTAATAGACTGCACATAGCGATAAGTGCAAGAGGGAAAATGAAATCCCATGTTTACTAGTAATAATTGATATGTGCACCCATCTATGTATTTATGGTATTGCAACATAAACCTGAAAACAAATATGCAGGCATCTAATCCCTCTCCTTGTTTTATTTCCTATGGTAACTGAATCATAAAATATCCTCCTGCTAAAATATTTTGATGGTATATATGAAATTACCTGTCAAAAGTCAATCCTTTTCCAACTAATGCTAACTTGCCACCTAATAGGTCCACTTGGGGGTTTGTAGCACAAATGGATGAAATGAGGGGGATTTGCAGATGCTGCAGCAACTCCAAGATAGGATCCCATCTTCAACTCCTTACACTGCACTGCAGTCAAGATGTGTGTGCAGATAGAACCTCGCTGTACAATGAAGCAATCTTTAAAGCCTCTGCCGCTAGCGCAGCTGCAGCATTAAAGACACATTATTGCCCCATCAAAATGATATACTCACCGACAAGTAAGAAATTCAGCTTTCTAATTCTGCCTTCAGGCATAATATTAAACAATAATCATCCTTATAATTAACTGCAAAAATAAAGGATTATTGAAAAAAAAAAAAAGCAAGAATGATGCTTGTACAAACCAGGGGAATGTACATTGGCCAGTGAATTCACAAGCTCTCTTCCAAATATTATAACATAAGAAACATTGTCAGCAAACTTGAGCTTCTTCTCCAACTCTGGTCCAGTTCCAAGACCAAGAATATCCACAGATTTAAGCTTTGGTTTCACTGACTTGGATTTGTATCTCTTATCTTCATATATTCCCAGCATCCTCCCTATCAGAATGCAAACCATTCAACTAAGATCAACTTCAGTCTGTGGAATAAGTACATTGATCATGATACTAAGAAATCATAAGAGCATTACCATAAGCTATTGCTGAAGCAATATTGAGCTTTGACTCATCAGAGAGGCCTTCTGAAGAGACAAGGACGACAGCCACGCTCCTGGCTTGAGCAGTCTTTGCGGTTGCAGAAACAGCCTCACCAAGCCCACGAAATCATGGTACTAAGAAATTATAAGAGCATTACCAGAAGCTATTGCTGAAGCAGTATTGAGCTTTGACTCATCAGAAAGGCCTTCTGAAGAGGCAAGGACGACAGCCACACTACTGGCTTGAGCAGTCTTTGCGGTTGCAGCAACAGCCTCACCAAGCCCACGAAAAGCAGCTGGAGATGAAGCTGACTGTCCAAGACCAACCAAACCAACCCTTTTGGAGCCAAGGCCTGGAAGTCTAAAAACTGTCAACTGGCCAGCTTTCCCTGTGAAATCCTCCTCAGAGGAGGCCTCAGCTAAGATACTACCCAAGAGGTCATCTAATTTTTTCAAAATTGAGTTTTGAAACTTGGAGTTGTCATCCATTGCCATATCTTTCTCAGTGACCCCAACTGCAAGTATGTCCCCTTTCCATTCTGCCACATCGATTGCTTTTGCAGCAAAAGAGATCTTTCCAGCTTTTTTCACAAAAAGATAACAGCCATTTTAGTATCATTTTTTGGTATTTCACCAAAATAAACACACACACACAAACAAAACAACCTTTACATATTAAGACCAAAAGTGAATCCAAGAATCTAAGTAACATGGCCTTATCATATAAATTTTAAAAACTAGCTTATCTTTACTCCATCAATTTCAGAATTGAGCCAGTACTCGTCAATCCAATGACGTGCACATCAACTTTTAAAAATCCTTTAAAGAATCAATCCACAACGAAAGGTCAATTCTTTTAAAATATATATATATTATCTCCAAACAATTAACCAAAAAGTTCAATGTTTTTGAGAAAGATAAATACCTCCATAAGCAAAATGTCGAAAATTTTCAATCCAAAATTTTAATCTAAACCCAAAAAGTCAATCAAAAGAACTACACTTAAACTCAACAGAAAATAAAAAGGGGGGTCACCTTGACGTGTTCGATGTTGGCTGGCTGAGTAAGGCCAAGAGTGGAGCGAGTGAGGGTTTGTGCCAGGAACTTCGCTCTTCGAGAACACAAAGGAGCAACTGCAAAAGAAAACCTAAGCCCAGATGAAGACCGTAACTTTGTGAAAAACAAAGAAGTAGAAGGAGAAGAGTGAGAAACAAATGAAGCTAAAAAAGAAGTAGCCAAGGACACAACAATTGGCGGCGACCATCTTTTTACGTGTGGGATAGTCTGTATTTAAAATGAACCTGTCTCAAAAGCTTAAAGAACTTAAAAACCAGTGGCTGCATTGACATCATTTTCTTGCGCAACTCATTCTCATCTCATTTTTTTAATATAAAAGGTTAAAAGTATTTTTCAAAAAAAATCCTTAAACTGTATCTTAAAATCTAAAATGCTCTTATTCATGTATTTAAATAAATTTTTAAATTATTATTTTTTTATAACGAGTCCTTTTTTAAATAAAATCTTAGAATTAACCTGCACATCAATTAATCTGCTAGTATTTATATGATATGTCAAAATTTGATGTGATAAAAAATAAATAATTGGCACTATAAATTAAAAAAGCAAAAAAAAATTAATAAAATAAATATTAAAATAAATTATACCCAAAACAAAAAACAAAAACAAAAAATCCCTTTAAAATCCTAACTTTTATCTCTTGCTAAAATTGAAAATTTCAATGAAAAAGAATTAAGTTATCTATGAAAAAACTGAAAGCTACGTAAAAAAATCACATATTATTAGAAGAAAAGTTGTGATCTAAAGCCAACAATAACAAGCAAAATCAAAAAGATTTTTAGGTAACTTCGGCAAAACTTAGCATTTTCAAGTAATTGTTTATCTTTTTCTTTCATGCTTTTAGTATTTAGTAAAAAAAATTTAACCCTTATTCACTTTATGTCTTAATATTCATAATGAAAGCGATATCTTTGTTTATACATGGTTGTATGCTTAGTTTTCTATATTCTTTTGTTGTATAATATATTCTTTTGTTGTATAAAGTGTTCCACAAGGTTGTACAAATATTTTCTTGAAACTTGTCATTGAATTTAATAATCAATATAATAAATTAATAATAATAAAATTATTATGGTGTCATTTTTTTATCTAAAATTTTATTTTGCTTATTTTATTTGTTTAAATATTTTTTTTAAATATGTGCAAATGGATAGTGAGCCTAAGAAAATTTATTTATTAAAAATATTTCATGGTGGGAGATTTGTGAGCGTGAATCACAATGAGTTAAGTGATATAGGTGGTGGAGAGGTTAGGCATGAATGTTAATCTAATAAAATATCATATTTTTTGGTCTTAAAAATTATAGAAAAAATAGGTTATTCCCATAAGGCATTTATTTACTTTAGGATCCTATAGAATGTTTAATGTTGTTACATAATGAAATTACTAATAAAAAAACAAAAGGATATTTATTTGAGCATTTCATTGTAAAATTATATGTAGATCACCAAGTTGATATTTTTAATTTCGTAGAGGAACATTCATCTACTGCTCATTATACTAAAGCTATAAATGTCGAGGATAAACATAATGACAATAATGATAGGTTGGGGGTTGATAGTGAAGTGCTAGGTGATATAGTAAATTATGCCATTAAGGATGAGGCTAAGATGTTGAATTGATGACTTTACTAATGTTTTAAGAATTAATGAGGATATGGTTAGGCATGAATTTTATGATGGTTTAGGTGTTGATAAGGATATGGGTAATGATGAATTTAATGATGGTTTAGATGTTATTGGCGATGAAAAAGGTGATGAACTAAATTAGAAAGATGAACATGAAGTTTTCTTAATAAAAGTTGCTTGCTTAAGTGATAATGATGATAAGGAGATACAAGTTATTAGAGAAAAGGTAAAATTTTTAAGAGAGAGAGAAGGTAAGAAAATAGATGAAATTGATAACTTAAAAATTGTAGTTGATATAGGGCATGAAGATTGTTTTAGTGAAGGGTTTAAGGTTAATAGAAGTGAAGGTGAGAATGAAAAATTGAATGGGGATGCCGGTAAGACAATGGTGAATGTAGTTACAAGTTAATGAGATATGGTGTATAAGCCTGAAGTAAGTCAAAATGACACATATGGAGTAACATTGGAAGGAAAAATGGAAAGATATGAGACTGATTATCTAGATACATCAAACTCTAGAGATTATGGGAATAAACAATCCAATGAAGAAAAAAATGATGTTCATCGTGTTTAAAGGAAACAAATTGGACCAAGATATGATCCAAGGTATCTTGTTCCAGTCTGGGAGTTGGGAAAGAGATTCTAGAATAATAAGCAATTTAAAGAAGTTGTGAAGAAGTATGCATTTGCACGAGAGATCCAACTTAAATTTAAGAAAAATTAACCAATGAGAGTTAGGGATAAATGCATAGAAGGTTGCCCATATAGTTTTTTTGCTTATCATTACTCTAGGAATCATTGTTTTATGATTAAAACATATAATCCTAAGCCTACGTATTTTAGAACTAACAAGATTGATCTTATCTCTACTGATTAAATAGCTAAACACTTAAGGATAGTATTTTATCCTAGCTTAATATGAAGATTGGAGACTTAAAGGATTTATGTAAAACATAAATAAATGTTTATGCTACTGACAACATGTGTCATAGAGCTAAAAACACCATGATTAAGTAGCTAAAAGGTGATTATATGATGAGAATCTAGGTTATAAGGATATGCTACAAAGTTATGCATACTAATTCAGGTACCATAGTGAAAATATAAGTTGATAGAAATAATTTAGAGAATAAGCCATATTTCTTAAGGTTTTATGTTTGCTTTGAAACCCTTAAAAAATGTTTAAAGAAATATGTAGATTTTTAGTAAAGGGTAATGGTTGTTTTTAAAATTTTTAAAAGGTGTATGCAAAAGGGAGTTATTGGTTGTTGTGGGCAATGATCACTACAGGAAAATAAAGATTTACTGACACTTTTTTAGCAGTGTTTTCTAACAAGCAACACTATTTGATGTATTAATATAAAATTAGCAATGTTTATATAATAAATTTCATTAAAAAATATATATATAAATGCGTTTGTAATATTAAACACCACTAAATTTCAAATTTAGTGACATTTATGTAATAATCGTCACAAAATAATTATCCAATTTTATTATTTTAAAAATATAATTTTATAAAATTATCTTAAATTTTAAATACACTAATTTTTTATTATTTAGCAGCATTTTAATTAAAAATGCCACAAATACTATGTATTTAGTTATGCTTTTTTAACAAACGTCATTAAAGGTCATACTTTAGTGGCATTTATTATAAACACCATAATTTTTCCTAAATTAAATCTGATGCATGTTTTCTCATTCCTTTCTTCTTCAAATTTTTTCTTTCCGCTCTTTAATTTGCTTACTTCTTTCTTATTTCTCCTCTCACTCTCATTCTTTATTGGCTTTTCCCTTTTGCCATTAAACCCAACCAACACACCTTAGTAAACTTAAAAAGAAAAAAATGGATTAATGATTCAAATCTCCATCGAATTAGGTCATTTTGTCACTCCATTCCTCTTGGAATCAATTAATTAATTTTCTCTCTCCATCGTTATTCTTTTCTTTTCCTTTCGTTCTCACTTTGTCACTCAATTTCCTTTAAAATCAATCAGATAAAGGTAGTGTGGCTAAAGATTTTACTTATATTGATGACATAATAAAAAAGTGTTTGGGTGCATTGGATACAATAAAAAAAAGTACGAAAAGTATGGAAAAAAAGAGAAAATCAGCATAATTAAGGATTTTTAATGAGGAATACTTCACTAGTACTTGTGAGTAAGTTGGTGAGTATATTGGAGAAGATTTTAAAGGTGAAAGCTAAGAAGAAATTAGTGCCTCACCAAAAAATAAGGATGTAGAGTTCACACACGCCAATATTACCTTAGTAATAAGGGAGCTTAGGTATAAGTCTACAATTGATTTGGAGGCAGGGTTGAAGAAGTTTATTAAATAGCACTTCAGTTTTTATTTAAGGCAAAGAAGAAGAGTTTTAGTGAATTTTCTCAATATTTTTTCTTTTTACTTCATATTGATTGCTTGTATTTTGTTTTTTTCTGAGGTTAAAAGTAATCATGCAAGGAAGGATAATGTTTCATGGAAAACTATTTTACCTGTTGGGTAGGCATTTTTTCATAAACATTAAATCAAATTTGTATTGATGCGAAACTAGTAACATTCTAATTATCTTCCATATGTTGCTTTCTTTTCTTCTTTGAAACTTCTTTTAGATATTTAAGCATTATACTGTTCATGACTGATAGATTAAAAAGATGATATGATTTCAGGGTTAATTTTTTAATCTTATAGTTATTTCAATAAATTAGCATTTGTTACAATGTGCTTGTTATTATAGTTCTTGTAACCAAAATGTTTTAACTTGTTTGTTCTGTTTTTATTGTTATTATAGCTCTTATAACCCTAATTTCAACTAAGGCTGTAACATTCACTTTGCTTTTGGAATAGTTTGTGTTTTCCCTAATCCCAACTATAGCAAACGCGATTTATAGTATGAAAAAACACTATATAAGGGCATCTTTATAAAGTTGCTGTAAGTTTAAAAATAAATGGTATCTACATCTTTACTCTGTCAGCTTAGTATTTAATACTTATGTAGCTAGGCTTGCCATTGATTTGTTAATTTAACATTTTTTTTACCATTAGATTGTTGAACTTTGTTTTTTTTTCTTTTTTTTTTTTCTATTAGTACACAATCATGTATTGCTTGCAATATAGTCTCTTTCAAAGTACTTTGGTGATGTTAAAATTTTAATAATGTTTAAAATATTTAAAAGATTGTTAAAAAAATTGTTATTTTTTTATACACAACTTGTGAGGGTATTGTTTATCAGTTATCACTATGTTGTGAAAATAACAGCTTATACTTAGGAGATTTCTTTTTTTTTTCTAATTTTTTTTTCAACATATAGATGTAATTCTTCTCATTGGTTAAATTAACTCAGATGTCTATATGTCTATATTGATATTCTAGAAATAACTTTGGTTTAGATTTAATAAAAAGTGACTATATACTTGCTCATTATCCATATCTATCTAGATTCATTTTATCTACCTATATACTTAGTTGAAACTTTTTCATTGATTTAATGAATTTCTCTTTCGCATTGCCATATAGGTGGTGTTTGGCTAGACAATATTTTAAATAGACCTATTATTTCTTTTAACCTTAAATTTGAGCATAAATGATTTTGACATTGCACAAAGTTTAAACAAGTAATAAATATATCTAAAGAACTTCAAAATTAAAAGAATGAATTTTGAAAACTGAAAGATATATTTACGTGCAGGTTTTGCTCTCTATATGTTCATTGCTAATAGACCTAAACCCTAATGATTCTTTTGTTCTTGAGATTGCTCATATGTGCAAAACTAAAAAAATCAAGTATGAATTGATAGCTCGAAGTTAGACCCAAAAGCATGCCATAGGCTAAACTAGGTGCCATACCTACACAGCTTTCTTTATTTACATCTTTTTCTTGCCTACTATACTTTGTATAAAGTGGCTAATTACTTAAGTTTCACTATTCTGGGTATATTAACAAACAAAAAGTTCATTAACAAAGAAAGTTTTGATTTACAAATATAAAAGCTTTGATGCTACCACGGCCATATGGGAAATTATTAGGGATGACTTTGAATGTGTTTCCACTTTAGAGGTATTATTCTTATTCTATTACTCTTTTTTTTTTTTTTGAGTTTTTAGCATGTTTTGATGTTGTATCTTTGCACCATTTAATTGCAATTCACTAAGCAAAAAATAATTGCACTATGAAATTGTTGCTAAAGCTAAACATTAATGGTTTACATGTAGAAAAGGATTAAGCACAAATAATATCATGTTTTTTGCATTCAGATAGAAGTATTCTCGAATATAATCATCTTGTTTTAATCTTATGTTCATTGGTCACTCTTCCACTGTTTAGTCACTTGCTTTTAATGCTAAAGGAGATAAATTGATAACTTTTAGGTTTATATGATAAATTTGTCCTTTCAACCTTCAATAATTCAAATTATAATATTTGTTGAAAACAAAAAGTCAGTAATTGTAAGAAGCAGGGTAAAAATAAGATAAACTGATTTTATAGTGATGATCTTACCTTAAAGATATAGAAAGTAGACATTATAAGGATGCAATCTAGAAATGGTTATGCACCCTGGTAAGAAACATGTTGCCTTTTTTTTCCATTGGAATTTTCCCATTTGTTAGCTTTTGGTTGTCATATCAAATTAATAGCCTATGATGGTTTGTACTTATCAAGACTTAGATGTTTTGTTAATGTCCTTAAATTCCCATTTTTTTCTATAATGTGTAGAATTTTTTTTGGCTATCTACAATGGTTTGCTTGCATAACTAAAAATCAAAGTTGATAAATTCATGGCCTCTTACCTTAATTAGGAAGTTATTAGTGCTCACTTTTTTATGTCAATAACTTATTAGTGCTCACTTTTTTATGTTAAGAACCTCAATCTAACTGTTTGAAAACTTAAAAGCACCAAGTACTAGCCTAGTAGTTGTAGTATTCCTAATAAAGAATTAATGACCAAATTATTATGATTAACATGCTTATTCCAAATATTTTTGTGAATTAGATAATGAACACATAAGATCTAATTTACTCATTAATTTTATTAAGAATAGCACATATCTAGAAAGTATCAAAACTAACTTATTTAGCATTGATATATATAATATTTCTTTTCTTTTATTCTCTTTTAAGACCTTGTAATGGATAAATATAATGTGCTTCACATTAATGATTGTCTAACTCCAAGAATCATTTGTGCACTCTCTCAGGTGATCATGATCGAATAATTTTTTTAGTTTACTGGTCAAGGTACCGACACTATTTATTGTAGTAACTATTTTAGCCAAAGGGTTTTTACTATACAATCTTTTTTTTTCTTTCTCTAAATGGTTGAAAAAGTCCAACTTGTTTAGACACTATTTATTTTCTTTCTTTAAACATTATTTATTAGATGGTTCAACTTGTTTAAATTGTGGCTCGAATTTTTGTTGATGTAAGGTTTCTTTTTTTTTTCTTTTTTAAGAGACTAGAAGAAAAATCTCAACTTAACCACATATTACTTAAATATATGTATGTCAAGAAAAGAAGTACAATATAATTAATATTTGGATAAACTAGTGATTGCTTTCACATCTCATGTACTATCCAATTGACTTAGGTAAAAAAAATCTAATGGGAATCACATAGAAGACTTTTGAATTTAGGATATTTGTTATTATCATATTTATATGCTATAGACTTTAATACATTAATTGTTTTAGGCAATTGATTCTTACTTTCATGTCTTGATGAGTCATTTATACTATATAATTTATTGTCTCTTGATGATATAGGTTTTTCACCCTGTACATTATCACTCCTTTTTTTTTTTCTAACTAAAGATTATGAACCAAAGCTTAAAAAGAAATACGGTATGTTAAAATGTATAGTAAATATTATTGGACCATTCATATAGAAAGCTAATCTTTGATTATGTTTAAAAGAAATGTTGTCTTGCAAAAATTGAACCATGGACTTTGTTCAAAAACTTAGGGAGGTCGTTTTTATACTTGCAGTGTTTCAAGTCTAAGTGATCATTAATTTCATACATTTTAAATTATTATTTATTGTACTAAAATAATTTGAATATTATTTTATTAAACTTTAAATTACATGTATACTGGAACAAATTATGTATTTTGATATTTAAATATTTATAATATTAAATTTATGAATTTAAATTTGTTTTTTTATTTCTTTTAATGTTTTTTATTTAATTATAGTGGTAAATATTGAAAGAAATAAAAAAAGTAAAATGTTTTTAATTTAGTGGCATTTATGTGCATAAACGCCACTAATTTTATAATTTAGTAGTGTTTATGTACAATTTAGCGATGTTTTTAGACACAAACGTCATTAATTTTATAATTTACAGAGTTTATGTGTACAAATACCTCTAAATTTAGTGATGTTTATAGATAAAATCATCATAAAGTTAATGGCATTTTTCTTGATATAGATATAGCCAATGCTCTTAGCGATACTTTTGATAAATGTTATGAATCATTTAGCAATATTTATAAACACCACTAAACATAAAAAAAAACACCGCTAAAGACTTATTACCCTGTAGTGGATAGAAACAACCAGATGTTTTCATTTGCATTGATAGATTGGAGGTTGAAAGTAAGATTTCTTATAGGTGAGTTTTTAATAACCCGATACAAGATATTGGGCACCATAATGGTTAAGACTTGACATCGATGTTAGATAGTTACCTGATATTGTATTTTTAAAATGAAACAAATAAATTTAAAGTTTTTAAATCTAATTAGACTATATTTTTTGTTAAACATGGTTTATTTTTTATTATTCAATAAATCATACCATAAGTGAAACACAAGCTATGTGCTAAGCACATATATGCCAAGTGATAGAAGACTACCAAGGGTGATAAGTTGAATATACAATTTTGAAATATTTCAAGGGCAACTTAGGTGGAAGATTTAGATAGCTAGCTTAAAAGATTATATGCTCTTACATTTGGTCCCACAAATCTGCATTAGAAACTCATTTTCAATATTGGTGCATGGCATATTTTAATCCTATATCAAAATATGATATTGTAGACAACAACACAATTGAAACATTAAATGGATGGATATTGGAACCTAGTTTCAAGAATATTTATAAGTATGCTTGAAGAGATAAGGTACATAATAATAGAAAAGATGAACATAAAAAAGTTTTTCGTACAAAAATAGAGAACTAATATTGCACCATAGGCATTGGAGAAGTTGGAGAAAACTATGGTATAGTCTATAAATTGTAAGTTGGCATGGAATAGGGATGAAGGTTTTGAGATTGTGCATAAAAAAGATCGACATACAATTTTTTTGAAGTTGTTGAAGTGCATTTGTAAGGCTTGGGATTTAAGTGGAATACCATGCCCACATGTTATTTGTGCCATATTCCATGACAAGAAGATCCCAAAGATTATGTGGCTAAATGGTATTTGAAAGACAAATATCTTGCAGTTATTAACATTCATTACAACTAGTAAGGGGAAAAATTTTTGGCCAAAGGATAATGGTCTAATATAGCCTCCATATGTGAGGAAAATGCCCGACAAACCACCAAAACAGAAAAGGCAAAACAAGGATAACCCATAAAAACCTAGTGGAAAATGGACAAAAAAAGGTTTGAAAATGAAATGTACAATATGTAAACTAAAGGACATAATAAATAAAGCTATCCACAAAAAACAATAATGAGCTCCCAAGTGAAGGTACATTCTAAAGTACAAGTTTAGAAGTTTTACTCTTTAATGATATTTTTTTATTAAGTTGATTGCTTTGTATTTTCCTATATAGATCAAGAAGCATAGATCTTCAATTACAAATACAGAATCAATTCATGGGAAGCATGGCCCATCAAGTAGTATTACTTTAGCACAACTTAAAAAAAGGAAAGAAAAGATGCAAAAAATGCACCTTGTACCAAAAAAGTAAACTTTAGAAAAAAAAAAGCTTTAAAGGTGTGCACAAATCTTCATAATGGAGAACAAGTATGGAATATAAATACTCTTTGTAGCATTAAATATATTTCATTAAAATAACAAATTACACATTTATTGTGTTCTAATCATATGTGTTTTTTAATTAAGCCTAGTAAATGAAATCAAATTACAATGTCTAATAAAAGAAAAATTAGAGTTGTCGATGCATTTATATTTAATCATGTATGGAAAGTCCTAATTTAAGGTAGAAAAGAAAACAAGCAACCACATTAAGGAAACTACAAAAAAGAAAAAAGATAATGGTGTCTAAAAAAAAGGAAGAAAAGTGTAATTGCTTCAACTATTGGAACAAGGAAATCAAACTTAACTTTCAAATGCTAGAGCTTGATTTCATATTTTGTCTACATTGAAATTTTGTTAGAATTCTAATGATTCTAATGTTGAGCATGTTTTCCAAAACAGCTCCTATGATTAAACTATATTTTTGTTTGAACAATAAGTTTTTAGTTAGGTTAGGATTCTGGTTGTAAACTTAAAATGGTAGTTGAATTATTGTTTTTTTTATTGTGTTTCATTATAGAATGACTTAATTAAGAATTGGCCTTTCTTATTTAGTGATTAAACAAAATTGCATTTTAATATTTTATATTCTTTGTTCATCTTATAGGGTTATTTATTGATATAGTTGTATATAACAACAAAAATTATTTATAGGTTGACTTATTAGTGCATTTAATACTATATCAATGTTTATGCATCATGGAGCTTGAAAGCTATCAAAATGATTTCAAAAATTGTTTAGACTATTCATAAACAGAAATTGACAAAAGTAATAATATAAATGTTACTTTATATAAATTTTACAACAACCAATTAGCTTAAGCAAGTAGGTAGGTCTTATATTATAAGTAAAAAAGAATGGTCAGTGGTGGATATATCTTATATGAACAAATATGACCTCTTACTTCAATTTACCTTCTTCAAACATATATAAACACATTCATGCTCACCAAACTAACTTTAACACCTGAACTCCAACTAATGGAGTGGTACAGAAATTCAACCATTATAACAAAACTAAAAGAAGGTAGAGGTAAGGATGATTTTATTTTTAAACCTCTTTTTTCTTCTTAAAAGTAGTTGTTTTCTCCTTATTCTTTTTTTTTTCTTTTTTTTTCTTACTAAGTATCTTCACCAATTATTTTCTTTCCTACAACAAAAAACGTGAGTTTTCAATTTTTTTTTTTTTGGAGCTGTGGATTTTTTTCAATTGAGATTTTTCATTCTTATTCATTCAAGATTTTTCTTTCATGGCAAAGTTTCTATTTTCTTCGGTTTCAGTTTTAGCAAGAGAGAGATGAAGAGTTAGGGTTTTTAAGGGATTTTTTTTTTTTTTGCATTTTTGGGTTTTAGTGGTTGATGATTAGTTTGATATAATTTACTTTAATATTTTTCCATTAAAAAAATGACAAAAAATTTTTTTCTTTAGGCTTGTCCTGCCACATGTTTATTTTTGCCACATCATATTTTCAAATGTCATGTAAATGCTAGCATGTCGATGAATTAACTAGTGCCTATATCAATTATCATATTCTATCAAAAAAACGTTTGCATATAGAAAAATAACAATTTAAAGGTTTATTTAGATGTAATGAATGAATAATGGCTTTTTAGACTTTCAAATATAGTTTAGGGGTTTTTTTTTAATCATTTTAACCTTTATAAAATAACAAAAGCACCCATCAAAATAATATTCAAAAACTATTAATCAAAAGTAAAAAGAAAAAAAAAAGGAATGCATTCTGCATTCACATCAATGACAATTTATTTTGATTTTGAAAAATAAACTTATTTATTTACTAGTATTAGACTTGTTATACAAAAAAAAAAAAAAACATTTACCAATAATTAGTTGTGTGAAATCTTATATGAGAAATGAGAATTCATGGATACCACTCTAAAGGCCTAATTAGCTCCAACCATCATTCAAAAATTAAATTAATTATGCTTAGGATGTATTTACATAATAATAATAAAATTATATAAAAGTAAAACTATTTGTGTCAAGCTATCTTGACAAGGATATGAATATAAAATCAAAAGGTTAGAGGTCGGTTAGAAGCAAAAATCAGAGGTTTCTCTGACATTTGTACTATGGCATTCAAGTTAATACTTGAGAAAGGAGAGAGAAATTTTTCAAAAAAGAGACAAAAAATTGAATGTCTTTACCTTGTGTGTTGAGGTTATTTATACCTATAGGATAAGAGTGTTGGCCCAGATGACTTAGGCTTTGAGTAATATATCTATGGCTGACATTGCTAACATGACCTGATCTAACATACAATAGTTCAATAAAGGGTGATAATTAAGTTAGCATTCTTATGTGCCTTCAGGTGAAAAGTTGAAATGATCGAGTTAACGTGGGTCTTGAGACTTCAAGTCAGCTTAACATATTAGCTCGGGTTGAAATGACAAAATTATCCCTATATTATTGATGAGTCATCTTATAAAGGATAAATTCATAATGCTTTTATGACCATAAAATGCTCTAATCATATGTTCTTCTTATTTATGAGTCACCTTATGAAAGATAAATCCATAATTCTGTTATGACCAAAAAATACCCTAATCGTATGTTCCTTTATCAAGTAATCTAAGGTGTTAGACTATTGAAAGTTTGATCTGGTTGATCAGTTATCAATAAGATAAGCTGAGAGCTGAGTATGAATTTTTTAAAGTTTTTACAATAGATGTGAGGAGACCATCTTTTTTACAATCCCAATGTGATCCTTATAGAGCCAAGCTTATATTTATGATGGTCCTAACATGATTTTTGTAGAGCCAAGCCTATCTTTAGGATAGTCCTAACGTGATTCTTATAAAGTTCATGCTTAAATGGCATTAATGTCCCAACCTAAAGGCTTTTTTTTTTGTTGATTATATAATGTGATCGATGTGACATTTGTGACTTTTGAACAAATTAGTTGTTGATTAATCTGAATATGTATTTAATGAGGAAAGAGAAATTTAGGTGGAAATTATTAATTTAGGCAATTCTTTAAATTTGAATGAAAAAGCCAAAGGGTCATCCTCGATTTATTTACGAGAACGTGGTTTAATCTAGACTATTCATCCAATCTATAACTTACCTATTTAAAGCTTCATTGAAAACCTTATTTCCTAGCATTCCTTCATATTATTTGCACTTGTGCTGACTCGACTTTTGTCGACCACAAGTTTTACCTACTTACTTTGTCCAACCTTTTTTTTCTTTCACAACCTCGACATGTCACTTAACTTTAACTATATCTTCTAGTTTAGATTTGTCTAACTTTAAGGTAAAGGTTAGGAAAGATTAACTCGACTAGGATAGGGTAGTAGTTCTTTTAAATGATGAGGTCCTTTTTATTATTGGAAAAAGAGATTATAATCAAACTACTTACTAGTTGAACCTGATATCAATAGAAAGCAAAAAATAAATTGAACAAAATGCTTGAGCCAAAGGTGAAAAGGTTTTTCATGGGATAGTTGAACTCTTAACAGAGATAGATTTTAACCTTTAGAATCCTTTTATTCTTACAAATGTGGTCAATTTGACTTTTTCAACTAACCTTCCTTCTTCTTCTTTAATTCCTTTACCTTACACCTTTTTATTCAAACTTCTATTTTTGTCAAGCTTCTAATAATCTTTCCTAGTGCTCAGACCACTATTAGTTCGATCTTAACTGGTATTATGGCTTTTGTTTCAAAGGTCAAATTAAAAGAGGTTTTTTTTACAACGACCTTGGTAGTAGTTCTCAATGCCCATAATATTTCGAGAAGTTGCTCAACCTGTTTTCCCTTAATATCATCTAACCTTTTCTTTAAAATATCAGGTATAATTTTATTAGCTATCTCGACCTAGCCATTGGATTGTGGATGATCAATTGAAGTGAACGTTTAATCATTCCTGAGGTTAAAACACCATTCCTTAAACTTTAGAATTTCAAAATGCTTTCTATTATCAATTATTATGAATTAAGGTAAACTAAATTGGCAAATGATTTGTGACTTGAGATTTTGTAGTGGTAACTAATATCTTAACCTCTAACCATTTGGTGAAATAAACAACAACTATTAGTACAAATTTTCTCTACCTAGGGGCCTAGGTGAATGAGCTGAGGATATCCATTCTTCATTGCATAAAGGGCCATAGACTTATTATTGGAGTTAGCTTGATCGATAACAAATGTTAGATATGAGCAAATATCTAGCATTTATTGCATTTGTTAACCTTGTTTTAACACTTTATAAGCCAGGTGAAGTCCAAGGTAATGTTCACAAATTTTTTCATGAATCTTTCTGAGTACATAGTTTGCTTCTTCTTCATCCATACTCCTTAAATATGGCAAATTGAATGATCTCTTATACAACTTTCCATTAACGAAGGTGTATCGAGGGGTTTTTTTTATTTGTGCCTTTGCTTAGACTTTATCCTCGGATAGTTCCCCCAATGTCAATGATGCTTTGGTTAGGGACATCCATGATTTTGTTTTTTCATTTGCCTGACATATTTCTTATTCATGATTTTCTCTATGAATTCTTCAACCAAGACTTAATATGAGTTATCCTCGATGCCAATTTGTACAGTGAATCTGCCAGAGGGCTCTCTGACCTTAAAAGTTTCTTAACCTTGACCTTTTATAACATTGCTAAGTGTGTTCTTACTTTCTCCAAATACTTCATCATTCCTTCTTCTCTGGTGTTGAACTCTCCGTTTACCTGATCAGCCATCGACTAGTAATCACTATATATAAAGAGGTTTTTCATGTTTAGGTTGGCTACTAGTTTTTAGGTTGCAATTAGCATTCTACTCATTATTCAAACATTTGAATCAAAACTTTAATGCATATTTTTTGCACTGATCAAAATTAATCCTACTTCACTTACTTCACTTATAGCTGACTCGTCTACATATAATTTTAATGTTTTTTCCCTTTTTCAATGATCAACCAAACTAGGCTTTTGTTTAGGCTCGTTTGATGTACACTTAAAAACATAATTTTTTATTACTTATGACCTAGGTGCTAACATGGCTAGTATATGCAAATCAAATTTATTGTGTTCGACTATTCACTTAATTAGCCTTCTGATAGCTTAGGTTTTTGTAAAATCTATCTTAGTGGTTGGTTGGTTAAAACACTTATTATATGGGATTGGAAACAAGGTTTTAATTTCCTAGCTAATGTCACCACACCATGGCTAACTTCTCTATCTTTTGATAGTTAAGCTCAGTCCAGTTAGCACTTTGCTAACAAAATATATCGGTATTTGCTTTCTTTTATCTTTTTAGATTAAAACCAAGCTAATGGCCTGGTCAGTAGTTGTAATATAAAGGTACAGTACCTCAGCAGGCCTCAATTTTGAAAATATTGAAGGTGAAAAGAAAATTTTTTTATGCTTTTCAAAAGCTTATTGGCACTGCGACTTTCATTAAAAGTTTAAGATATTTTTGAATATTTTAAAGAATGGTAAACACCAATCTACTGACCTATACATAAACTTGCTCAACGTAGCTACCTTTTCTGTCAACCTTTAAACATCTTTCACTAAGGTTAATGGCTTCATATCTAAAATAACTCAAACTTTTTATGATTAGCTTTTATTCTCCTTTAATTAATTATATACCCCAAGAATTTACCTGATGTGACTCAAGGGCACATTACTTAGGTTAAGCTTCATGCTAAACCTTTTCAAGTTGTTAAAAATTTTCCCCAAGTTTTTTAGGTATTCGTTTGAGCTCTTACTTTTCACAATCATATCATTAACATATACTTCAATATTACGATCGATCTGATCTTTGAATATTTTGTTGACCAATCTTTAGTAGATCATCTCTGTATTTTTCAATCCAAATGACATTACCTTGTGGTAGTAGTATAGCTCTTTTTTAGTCACAAAAGCCATTTTTTCCTCTTCCTTCTTTAACTTCTTGACCTAATTGTAACCTAAATATTTATTCATGAAGCTAAGCAAACTATGTTCAGCGCTATCATCCACTAACCGATCTATACTTGGTAAAGGAAAACTATCCTTTAAGTAAGCTTTGTTAATGTCAGTAAAACCAACGCACATTTTTTATTTTCCATTGTGTTTTTTTACCGTTATTACATGCATTATCGATTCAAGGTAATATTTTTCCTTAATAAACTTAGCGTTTAGTAGTTTGCCAACCTCTTCTTTAATTGCTTTTGTCTTTCACGGGCAATGCATATTTTCTTTTACCAAACCGGTTACATGTTCAAATTAGTATTCAATCTATGGACTATTATTAAGGACCACTCCCAAACACATCTAATAGGATCTATACAAATAGATTTACGTTATTTCTTACTAATTATGCCTATTTTTCTTTCTAGTCGAGCTTGGCTTTTACTTGCATACATTTTTTTATTATTTTAAAAAAATGACTCAAGTACAAGATCTTCTGTTGGACTACTAGGGTGAGATTAATTTCATGACTTTGATTAATTATTTATTTTTGTTTTGTTAGGTTGAGATTGATTCCTATGAAAAAGATAATTCTCAACGTGAATTTTTGCTCATTTAATTTAATTGTCCAATCAAAAAAATAAACTCATGCATTAAGATGCTAAGTAGGAGTTTTATCAAATGAATTCATTCAATAATATGCTATTCATGGCATCGATTTAAAAACTCAGTTTTAAATTTCACTTTAATGCTTTTAATGTTGGCTTAAGAGCTTGATTTTAAAAAATATTTAAAAATTACAAGCTTAAGAGGTTGATTTTATTTTTGGCTTTTAAGAGAGTTTTTCATTTCTCCCTAATTAGGTCGGTTATATATCTCTTACCCTAAGCTATTTTTTTTGTTCTTTTTCCTCTTACCATGACCCTAACCTCTATTTCCTTATCTAACTTAAGTCTCTTCAATATCAGTTAAGCTTGTTGTTTGTTTCTTAGTCCTCTCTTTCATGGTAGTAACAAAGCATGAAATAGTCTCCTCGAATCTCTTACATCCTATTAAGGGTAAAAAATTTGATTTTGAGGTAAAAGCTAAGCTAACGATTCTCTTAGCAGACCAGCTTAGCTGGCCCAAAATCATATTCTATGTTAAAGGGAAGTCCACCACCATAAACTCAATGACCAAGGTGATAGTTTTTAGTTCGATTCCTAATGTATTAGGTAACATGATTGTACCTTTAACTGGCACTTGTTAATTTTTAAAATTGATTAAGGTGGTGACAAAAGGTCTCAACATATCATCAGTGATCCCTTTTTTCAATATTATGAAATAATAGAAGACGTCAGTTATGCTTTTATTGTCAAATAATATCTTCTTCACAACATGATTATACACCATAAACTATATGACGGTGGCATCATCATGTGGGAATTAGATTCTTTTTAAATCTTTTAAATTGAAAGAGATCAACTCATCCCTTCAACTTTTTTATTTCTTGGCTTTAAACCCAATAACCATTACTATTCTTTGGTCAAATTTTCTTTTGGTTGATGTCGAGGTCACACTAGTTATCACATTAATGACCTTTGTAATGGGTCTGTTGTCCACCTCATTCTTTTATTCATCCCTTTAGCTGAGCTTATGATTTGTAATACCTCAGTCATATTCTTTCTTTTTTTCATTTAGATTTTTCTTCAGCTGCTCTTTCTTGTCTCTGCCTTTGAAATTTTTCTTATCTTGTTTTTATCTCTTGTTATCCACAAATCTATTCAACCAACCTTTTCTGATAAGATCTTTTATTTTATTCATTAAATTTATGCAATCTTTGGTATTATGGCTATGATCTCTATGAAAAGCATATTTTTTAATTAAATCTCTTATGTTGTTCTACCTTAATGGCTTAGGCTATTTAAGCTCCAGGATCATTTTTTATTTACATTAAAATCTTTTTTAAGAGGTATTAAATGTAGTATAGACATCATAGTTCTTATTCAAATTCCTTATTATAAGGTACACCTTAATAAATTTTGTCTCTTTTAGGGAATTATCACTTTTTTTCTTCTTTTTCAATCGAGATAAAAGGATGTTCCACTTTCATCTTAGTTGTTTTTCATTGTAGCTTCTACATTAATGTCTTTTTTAGCTACTAAAAACATGTCGACCAAGGTCTTTAGGGCTTTTAAGTAGAGAGTGAGCTTAAAATGGTATTTTCTTATCATTTAATTAACTTGTCAATGTGGCCATAGTAGTAGCTTATTCTAGATCTTTCACTTAAAAAGTTTAGCATTAAAATGTATGATATACTCTTTCAAGAATTTGTTTCATCCTTGGTAAAAAAAAATTAAGCATGATGTGGTTTTTTTTATTCGTTGGCTACTGACGAAATAGATAAAAAAAGAATGACCAAGCTACTTGAAGGTTAAGATTGATCTCAGTTCTTAACTAGTGTACCATGATTGAGCTGCACCCTTAAGAGTTATGGCAAGTCCTTTACATATCAAAGGCTTATCGACTCTTTATATCAACATGTTAGTTCCGCAAGGCTCAAATTGGTCAAAAGGATCAACGGTACCATCATAAGTTTTAAGAGTAAACATGTTGAATCCTTTTGGTGATAAAGCTTTGTCAATATCCTTAATGAAAAATGATATTTCCAAAACCTTGAACTTATCATCAAATGTAGAGGCTTTTATTTTTAAGCCATTTCTCCATTGCCTCACTCTAAGCTTCCAAGTCCTTGTTAAGTGATCTTCTGAAGTAACCTGCTTGGATTTTTTGTGGTGGTTTGTGTTCGAGTGTTTATGGGGTAGTAGTTTTTAGGGGTTTCATCCTTTTCAAAGGCTGACAAGGTAGCACTATCATTATACGTTGGCAACTTTTATGTTTGTGGATTTCTTGGGGTTGTAGGGTTTAATTCTTTTAAGGTCTATAGGAGAGTTAGGTTCATGATTAGTTACTTTGGTGACTATAGTTGTTAGGTAAGGGTTTCGAAGTGCTCCATTGTTGAGGCTATTTGTACAAGTTGGTTAAGGTTTTATTAGCTGAGCTACGTATTAGTTTCAGTTATAGAAGCATTATCTCTTTTTTTGGCAATTATCTTTTTGGGAGCCATGATTAACTTGGTTATATAAACAAAGGGCCCCCTACCTAACACTCTAAAATATTTGTGTCGAGCTGTCTTAACAAGGGCAAGAACTTGAAATCACAAGGTTAAAGATCTATTAAAAGCAAAGGCCGAAGGTTTCTCTAATGCTTACGCTCTGATGTTTAAATCAATGCTTGAGGTTTGGAGGAATCTATAATTTTTTTTCAAAAATTTGATGGTGAGTATTTAATTTCAGCGTTTTGTTCAGGGTAATCCGACTATAAGAAAAAATTATAAATTTCCAACAATATCTAAAGTCTCACAATCAGAAACCTAACTTTTCCTGTGGTATTTTAGGAATTTGGGGGATTAAAGTTGCCTTATTTTCAAATTTGACCTGAATAAAAAATTATAAAATAGTTGTTACACTTTTGAAAAACAACAATCTGAAAGAGACTAAAATTCAGTTGTAGGTTTTTATTGCTAATTTTTTTTATATTACAATTAATGTCATTTGGCACAAAGAAACACCTTAAATAATCCATCATTTAAAAAGTTTGGGTTGAAGAAACACCATAATTAATGATCATTTATTTAAGGCATTTTGATCATCAATTATGGCGTTTGGTTCTTAAAATATCTTAAATAATCCATGCTTCAATTATTTAAGTCATTTTTCCAATTAAAATGCCTTAATTGATAATTTAAAACAATTTTTTTTTATTTTCATAGATCAGAGTGTTATGACATAATTCATTTTCAAACATGCATATAAACAAATGATTAAGGCATTTGTATTAAAAAATACCTTAATTCGTTATCAATTGAGGTGTTTCTTCCTTCAATCGCCTTAATTACCATATATTAAGTTTTGTTTTTCCCTCTTGACAAACGTGTTCTGACAATATAAGTATTGTAACGTCTAATTGTGAAGTAGAAGAACCTATAATTTATATGTCAACTAAGGTGTTTGTATATATAAAACACTTTATTCGATGTCCATATCATGTTTCAATAACCAATAATTTCTTATTTATATTTCAATAGATATCAGCTCATAGCATTTACTTTTCTCTTTGAAAAAATTTTAGCTTCCTTATCCGTCATTTAATCTTTGTCTTATTAAGTTTATCTTAGTTTTTTACACAAAATAGTGTGTATACTTATTGATTGATAGTGTATAATTGATGTTGCCTTCTAATGTTTTTATTTTTCATTTTTTTAGATGTCGTTTAGATCTAGATTTATATTTATGATATAAACACCTTGTTTTGTGGTTAATTTGTTTTAGCTCCTTCTAATCTTTCAATGTTTTTTTTTTTTGTGATTTATATTTTATTTAATGATATTTGATAGATTCTATCTACCATATGCCAAAATTTTCTTTCTATTTATGTTTTCAACTTTAACGATATTAACGGTTATGGTTGATTTATCATTAAGAAAGAAGATGCAATTGGTTACATTGCTTTTGATACATTTGAACAAGATGGAGACTTTGTTGCATGTGTTTTGTTTTGTTGTTGTAATTTTATTAAATATGAACGTAAAAAAATGACATAGACTATCTTATGATTGAACATCTTATGATAGGCTACGTATTAGAAAGTTAAACTTAAATGCAATGATCTTTGAAAGCGATATACAGTTTCTAAAATGGATAGGAAAATTTTTACAAAATTATGTCATTTGCTTAAAATAGAATGAGGGTTACAGTCATTTAGACATATGTCAATAGAAGAACTAGTAATTAGGTTCCTCCACATCATTGTCCATCATACAAAAATAGGTTATGAAGCTTCAAGTGACTAGATCTGAAAAGATGATTAGTAGACAATTTCATTCTATGTTGAATTTTATTTTAAGATTGCATACACTATTTTAAAAAACATGAACCCGTACAAAAAAATTCAATAGATAATAGATAGAAATGGTTCGAGGTTGTTTGGGTACCTTAGATGAGACATACATCAAAGTCAATGTAGACAAATTGACAGGCCTAAATACAGTACTAGAAAAAATAACATTGGTACCAATGTCCTTAATGTTTGCACTCTAGATGTGCAATTCATATATGTTCTACCAAGATGGGAAGGTTTTACAACAATTGGCAAAGTGTTAGGGGATGCCATTACATGTAGAAATGGGTTGAGGACAATGTATTATTTTTATTATATTCGTGTAATGTTAATAACGAACACCTTATTTCCATATTATTAATGTTGTTGAGCGTTCTAACATGTAATTACTATATGTGTGATGTCGAATACACAAATGGAGAAAGATTCTTAACTTCTTATAGAGGTCAATGATACCATTTTAGTGATTAAAAAGAATGACTCAAACTGAAGATTTTGTAGGAATACTTCAATATGAAAAACTCTAAGGCAAGAAATTATATTAAGAGATGTTTTAGTGTATTGAAATTAGATGGGCAATTTTATGAAAAAAGTCATTTTATTCAATTAAGACATAATGTAGAATCATTTCTGCTTATTGCCTTTTCCTTAATTTTATTAAGCCTGAGATGGTTTTTGATCTTATTGAAGGTGATGTTGTTGAAAAAAGTTTTACCTAACCAAATGAATCTGAACATTAAAATTTGATTACACATGTTAAGCCATTTGATTCTTAAACTGAGTTTAGAGATAATCTAGCTAATGAGATGTTTACCCATTTATTGTAATCCTAGGGATAATAACATTATAGATATATTTTGTATTTTATTATTTGTTTACCCAATGGTTTTTATTGTATGTGCCATATGGTTGAGTGTAGAATTTGCTTTATATCAATGTTAAATATATGTTTACATTATATTTAAGGCATTCTTGAGTGTTTAATGTATATTACAATTTAGAGTACACATTTCTTTACTTTCTTTTCATATGTATTCATTTATTTCATTCCCTTAATTATTTTTTATTTACTATATTTTTTAATTATTTCATAATATTTAGCCATGTGATTAGGAATTGAACATGTCTTCATCATGTGCCAATCCATAACAATCTGTTTGAGGCCTATCTAGAAGAAGATTGGACAGCTCGAATGTTGTTAACCATTCATGGACTCGAAATTAGGATTCCTATTTGGTTCAATACCTACATTCTTTAGTTGAATATCCTAGATGGATAATGGATAATGGGGCATTCCATGTTGGATATTTAGGTTATATTGAACGAATGCTGAAGCACCTCATTTCTATTTCACAACTTAAAACCCCTCACATTAAATCCAAAGTTAAGCTGCTTAAGAGATAATATCACACAATTAGTGATATGAAAAATTCTAGTGGATTTGGGTGGAATGATTAAGAAAAATGTATCATAGTTGAGAAAAAATTTTTTGATGAGTGGGTTCAAGTAAGTTTTTTAAGTTATATTATGGTTTATTTAACGTTTTTACCTTTTTTTTTTCTATAGGTTTTATTTGATTCATATTTGCTTGAACTTTTACGAATCACACCCACATGCTAAAGGGTTAAAGAACAAATCTTTTTCATTTTTTTGATGATTTTAAAATGATATTCAGATCTGACCAATTAAGGAGCCAAAATAGCAGTCCATGCAATTGAATCATTGAATGCTAATGCAAATACTTACTTCTCTCTTGAGTTTGATATCATTACCAAAGGAAATGTAAAAAGAGGAGACGATGAAAAAGATATTGGTTTTACTGCTCCGAACAACGTTAGGACGACATTATCAGGCAAAAAATGTTCTAGGAGCGAGGATAGACCAATCGTTGATTTGGTTGATCAAATTGGTAAAATTGATTCTTCTTATGATAGGGTTTGTGAATGTGATGGAAGGCATTTTAGCTTACTTCTAGAAAAAAGTCGAGAATACAAATATAAGAAAGTCACTTTTCAATGAAATAATGCAATTTGACGAATTCACGCTAAAATACTCGTTGCTGATGAGTATATGTTAAAAGAAAATCACAAAGTTAAATTTTTTTTTATGATGCCGACTATATTTATAAGTAATTACATTAGGAAACAGTTAAATGAATGTAATGCATATTGCCCATCGTTTAACTTTTCTCTTCCTTGACACATGTAGACCACACTATATTTTGTATACAGATTCATTGTATAATTTTGTAAACCTATTTATTTAATTAAGGCAAGAAGAGTAAGGTCGTAAATATGCAAATTATAGGGCATGTTATAAATGAGTTTATTTATAACGGATATGATACTTGTATGAATTAAATACATAGTTGTGATATTACAAATTTCATATTTGTATTTAAATTTAAAATTTTTTAATACTTCAATATTACGCCACAATTTGGATTTATAACTGATAACATTGGCGTACAAAAATACTTTTTTAAAATTGGTGCTTATCATTGTATTTGTCTTCGTATAATGTGAATGATATAAAACAAATATATACCAATAATAATAAATTAATAAACCAATCGAAAATAACAATTATCGAATCAACATGACTTTATAAAAAAATTAGAATCAATGTAATACATATATTTACAGCCAATCAACATTCTCTAACATAAAGGTTTAGCAAATGATAATATATAATTAGATCATTCTTTGCAGACTTTATTAAGTTCGTTTTTCACGAAACTTCCTTTACATTCCCACTATAAACAAAAAATCAAAAGTTAATGTTATTAAACGAGCACAAACTTTAGCTTTTTTTATCGAAAAATATCACTATTATATGAAATTAATATTAATCTTGAATGGTGTACTCATAAAATCATATGAATTTATCTCCCTTATAAAATGAAGAATATAATATCTACATTCAATAACTCATGGTTGATGAAGTACCTGAAAAATAAAATTTAGTTGGTTTAAGAAACATTTATTTAAACAACTCAGCATAAAAGAATATATTTCACACTTAATAGTACTGACACCTAATTTATCTTTCTATTCATATAACTGCAACTGTTTCCTTACATTTGATATCAATTACAATAAGCTGCCAATAATGCTTGCAAAATAATATGAATGATATACAAATATTAGGCATCATATTATATGTCATAAAGGTTGGAATTTTAGTTGTACAAATAGAACTTATGTAGCATTATAAGGCACCAGACAATAATGAACCCATTTTTGCATGTATTAACCTACATGACGATCACGAATAATGATAGTGCTAATTGCCTGACTAATCACATTTAAGTCAACGAATCTAAATCTATAAGTTATTTGTCTCGCCTTGATCTCTATGTATAGAAAGCTACATAACAATAATCAACAGTATTAGTTAATAATACACCATAGTATAGAATAATAGATATTAACTTTGAATATTTAAATTAATTGATAAGCTAACCTCATATAGGCAACAATATCAGAAGGTGATATTTCATCCAAGGTACAAATGCCTCAATCTTTGGCCCCTAATATAAGAAATGGATGGATGATCAAATAACTCATACTCAGACTCAACAATAATGATGTTTTCTTCGGATAAATGAGCAAGTGCATAATTAGATAACACATCAATGGCAACCTCAGTAGGGGTCATTTTTTGAGTCATAATATCTTGTTACAATATATAATGAAATATAAGTATTAAAACCAAATTAATAAATATTAAGTGAATAAACAAAATGAAAATAATGATTATAATCGAAGTTTGGGTTTACAGTCGAACTTGATTCATGAAAGCATGTCCCCGTTGGATGTCGGTAACAGACTGCCCTTTAGGCATGTTAGGCTGCATTGATGCCAACATTACCTCTAAAGCTGCAAGTCGTTGTTGTTGATCATTCATGCATTATTCTTGTTTATTAAGTCTTTGCTATTTTTACTGAATGATTGCTTCATATTCTGTATTTTTCATTAGAAGGGGTTGAGGTTGATTACTGAAGAACTTTGATGGCAACACAAATCTACCAACCTCTCGAACTCGATTATGTCTTTCTTTGGATCTTAATGCTAAAGACAAGGGATCTTCATCATAATCAATTAGTTGTTCACTAAATTCAAATTTAATAGCAAATTCATCCTAAAATACAATAAGATGGTGTGTAACAACAAAGTTATACAATATATAGTCATGCATACAAGCACTAAGCCAATCATACATGATAAATTAATTTGTTATACTTATAATCTTTTCAATCATTTCTTCAATTGCTTCATTTGTGAATGTTTCATCCTTCCGCATATGCCGTATTTTCCACACATCTTATCTAGAAACTTTAATTTTAGAGCTAGATGATTCCTGAAAAATTAAGGCGATATAAAACTCAGAATCTATTAAACGAATGTTCATAAATATTCATATATGCGTATAAAATAAGTGTGTGAATACTTACAAAATCATGCTTGACATTTGCATAACCCTTTCTTGATATCTGATGTAATGTACTTGTTTGGCCCAAATGTTTTTTTGTTCTTTGATTTTTTTGGAAAAAAAAAAGGTAAATCACATATTAAGATATTGAATATATTACACAAAATATTAAAAACAATTAACATACTGGGTATGCATATCGAGAATTCTTTTGATAAATGATCTTGAACAAAATGCGTTCACTATTTATAGCTGATAACATCTGCATATGATGATTGAGGATCAGCCAACAAATCACTATTATCAATGAACAGTAAAATATATTAGGTTGTCAATTTGCTATTAAAGTTTCTAAATGCTTTCTTAACCGATTGCAACACAATTTTTTTATACTCATTCGAGACGTCAAACTATTTCTAATAAATTTAAAACAATTAGTATGAACACATTAATTCAATTCAATTTCCAAATTAACAAATTTTTGGATATTATTGAATAAACATATTATATTAAACTCTCATATACTATCATTTTGATCATCAAGAACCATTTGAGAACTATGGTACATAACAGAAATACTATTATGGACGATCGCTCCAATGTGCCTAGCCAACTTGGCAGCTCATCTAACCCAAGCTGCCCACTTTGATTAAAATCGACGTGAATTTTCATCTTAGTCGCTTTAATTTATTTACCACAGCCCTTTACTTTTTTTTTTATCACTACAGATGTCTTTTTTATGTTCAATTGCAAGAGTTATATATTCTTTGGATTTCATAATACCTGAGATTTTGATTATAACTATACGAAATACATCAAACTGTCTCTCTAAATATCACACAATAAAAAATAACCAATATCCACTATAGTTACTAGACCAATATACATAAAATATCCTAAAACTAATAATATTCTATGGGTACAAGTCATATTGTAATTCCTACCTATCATAAGAGTTTCATTTAAAACAAATGAGTACAAATATAACAACTATTTTTCACAAAACCATTTAGCAAACCACAATACTAAAACCAAACAACAAAGGAAAACCATACATGCAATATTGAACGATGTAGGTGACGATGGAATATGCATAAAAATACAAAATATATATATATAGTAAGGAAAATAAAAAATGACTTATCTTGAAGAATATAAATAGTACAAAAAGAATAAAATATGCACATACCGATAAAAAAAAGTGTGACAGCGACAAGAGAGATAAAGAAACTAAAGGCAAACTAAATGGGTTAATGGGTTTAGGGGTTTACACGCAATGCAGCTTTTTATTGTTTACTATATTAGCCATTTAGGTTTTTTAAGATTCAAGAACTTGGAATAAACCTTTTAAAATAATCATTTAAGGAGTTTGTATACAAAAACACCTTAAATGATCCATCATATAAAAAAAATAAATGGATAATTTAAGGCGTTATGTATAAAAAATGTCCTAAATAATCATTTTATTTTTTTATAATAGGATTATTTAAGACGTTAGGTCTCAAATAATAATTTTATTTTAAAAAGTATCTTTTTTTTATAAAAAGATTATTTAAAGTATTTTGTGCATAGAAATGCCTTAAATAATATTTTTATAAAAAATAAAATGATCATTTAAATGATCCATAATATAAAAAAATAAAAAGATAATTTAAGGTATTTTTGTACACTAAATGCCTTAAATGATCTCTCTATTTTTTTTATAAAAGGATTATTTAAAATATTTTCTGTACAGAAACACTTAAATAATCTTTTTATAAAAAAATTAAATGATCCATAATTTAAATTATCCACACCTTAATTTTTATTGAAAGATCATTTAAGGCATTTTTATATAGAAAACACCTTAAATGATCTCTTTATCATATACGTCAAGGATTATTTAAGACATTTTTTGTACAAAAACACTTTAAATAATCTTTTTATAAAAAAAATTCATAATTTAAATTATTCAAAAAAAATAAAAAAATCATTTAAGGCGTTTATGTATATAACACTCCTTAAATGATCCTTTAATTTTGTTATACATAAATTATTTTAGGCATTTTCTATATAGAAACATTTTAAATAATCTTTTTACTTTTTTAATTAAAGGATCGTAAAAATAAAAAAAAATTATTTAAATTGTTTTCTATAAAAATAAAATGTCCATAATTTAAATGAACCATAATATAATTTTTATTAAAGGATTATTTAAGATGTTTTCTATAAAAATAAAATGTCCATAATTTAAATGAACCATAACATAATTTTTGTTAAAGGATTATTTAAGATGTTTTTATATATAACATATATTAAATGATCCCATAAATTTTTTTATAAATAGATTATTTAAGTTTTTTTGTACAAAAATGCTTTAAATAATCATTTTATAAAAAAATTAAACGATAAAAAAATCATGTACAAAAATTTCTTAAATAATCCTATTAATTAAGACGTATAAAGTGCCAAATACCTTAATTGATGATATTTTATAAATAAAAATAACAATTAAATAAAATATTTTGATATTTTTTTGTTACAAAAGATATTATTTGTTATTTGGATATTTATTATTTATAAAATAAAATAAAAAATTCTCATCATATATATTAAAAAAATTATGATAATTATGTAAAAAGTAATATACGTGAATTTTTTCAATTAAACAAAAATACATGATGTATTGAAAATAAAAAAAATTTTAATGTATCATATTTTTTTAAAATCATATATTTTTTTAAATATAAAATTCTACGAATTAATTATCCCTTAAGATATGTATGGAAATGGTGGTGGTGGCGCAAATACGACAACCGATAAGAGCACTGAGTTTTCTTGTTTCAATAGGCAAAGCCGGCAAAGATTGAGCAAGTTTCTCGATTGATTTGTTTGCTGAAAGCAAACCCACGTTTTTTATGGAGTCTAATTGCTTAAGCAGAGCCAGATGAAGCTGTCGATGGAAGCTGAAGTTGTTTGCTTAGCTTAGCCCGGACTCAAAAACTCAATTAAGGCGGGGACTTCCCCTGCCTGGCGTCAAGTAAAAACCATCGTCTTTCTTGGCAAACGAGACGAAAGAGCTGGTTTTTTTTTTTTTTTACAGGATGAAATCTCAACTTGGAAAGTGAATTATTATACAACAAATTTCAACATTCAACATCATCGGATTAAAAATAAGGCGGACTAAAAAATTATTTGTTTCACCAAACCGTCATTAAGCTATACATATACAATCATACATATTATTTGAAAAAATAAATAGACTCAGTCTATTATTTACTTTCATTAACCTTCACAAAAGTCAAATCTAGGTACCATCAAATTATTAATATAGTAATTACAAAATCTTCTTGTTCTTTCTTATATAATTAGATTAGATGATTATTTTGTCACCTAATAAGTCACAGCTAATTATCCTTTATACTAAAACTCAATATTCTTTTTATGCAACAATATCTATTTCTATTCTTAAAAAATATATATTTATCTATTTCTTGTTTTTTATTTAACTTCTTTTTACAACCAAAAAAGAAGAATTAAGATTTTTTTTTGTGAAGACTTTATGATCCGTTGGACACACTGTGATAACTTTGAAATTTTTATAATTCTAGTTCATCTTAGAAAAAAAAATCAATTAAGAGTAATCTTGATGGTTTAAGTAAGTCTCGGACCTTTATTAGTTAATTAGTGTTAAACCACTATCTTTGTACTAAAAAGAAAATGACTAAGATAATTCTTTTCAATTGTTGTTTTTCCTTTTTATTTCTTTTTTTGAGTTTCAACTTTCAATTTAACATTATTGCAAGAAAATGAAACTGATTTTTCTTTTCTCTGTCATCTCTTATTTTTCTATTTTATCATTTTTGTAACTCACTCTTCTTTTTATTATGAAATAACAATACCCCTTAACTTTAAATATTGTGATATTATAGGATATCTAATAATTTAATTTGATGATGTTAAAATATATATATATATATATATATATATATATACATAAAGAGTTTCATATCAAGATTAAAATTAATCAATCAAATTTGAAAGTATGAAATCAAAATTTTGATGACTGATTTATGATTTTGATTTTAGCAAGTACTTTAATTAATTAAAATTTAAAATGCATAACTAAAATTATCATATATCAAATTTGTGACTAAACTAACTAACAAAATATTAATTACATATCCTCTGTTTTACCAATATTTAAATCTTCATGCAATAAAATTGCATGAAAATAATTTTTATTGCATTATTTCTAGATAAATTGTTTAATAAATATTTAAAAAACAAATCTAAAAAGCAAATACATTTTCAAAAACTTTGCAAAAAAAAGAATCCTAAAATTACTGGGAATAGCAGGTAATAAACCGGTCACTCTCAAATATAATAACGTAAACGAAAGGCCAATCTTCACATTCCTCTTTCTTCCATTGTTCTTTACTTCCCTGTAAATTATAGATATAGTAACGTAGAGAGCGAAATTCAATTCTCATAAATCAAACCCATTTTTTTTGGTTTATCTTCAAGTCTCCGGTGGAGTTTTCTCAGTCACTTTCCCGCATTTTCTTGGGAAAATAAAGAGAAAAAAAAATGGAATTGACAGCAAATGTGTCAGCTTTTTTCTTAAGGCAGTGACAGAAACCGAACGACACAGTTTCATAAACAAATACTACAAAACCTTTTTCTTTTCAGGTAACAGAAATACTCTCTCTCGTTTTCCACGATGCAGACTGGAATCTCTGTTTTTCGAGGCTAAATTTGAATGCTTTAAATGAATATACAACGTGATCCCATTCTTTTCCTTTTTTTTTTTTTTGGATCTTTAAAGTTTAAACCTTTAGCTACTGCTTCTTATAAAAGTGATCTCATTTTTGTTTAACTTTGGCTAATTGGTGTGGGTATTGGGTTTTAGGGTTTTCGAGCTGATTTTTGAAGACTTTGAGGATGGAGGAAATGAGGGTTTCTGCGAGGTGTGTTTCCGATGGTAATGAGAGAGAGCTTAGAGTGATAGAATTGTAAATTTTAGGAAAGTTTTGTAGGGTGAAAAGCTAGATCTATTTTGAGTTTTCGAAGGACTACTTTGATGAATGTGTGTACTGTAAGTTCAAAATACCTCCGCAATTGTTGAAGTGGTTTAAGGTTTGTATTTATGAGGATTGTGATGATTCTACTGGATTTTATTAGTGGGTTTTTATAATTTTGAGGATTGAATAGGCAATGTTGAGGATTGGAGTGAAGCAAAGAGCTGGTAAAGTGAGAACTTAGGACTGCTTTGAGGTTAAAAAAAGCCGAGATCTTGATAATTAGTGTTTATTTGAAAGATTTCTTAATCTATGTCCAGTGCTCCGAGATTGAGGTCAATGAATGTGGCTGATTCTGAGGCAAGGCCCGTACTGGGACCTGCGGGGAACCAGGCGGGTTCATTGGGTGCAAGAAAACCAGCTTCAAAGCCTTTGACAAAGGTTGAAAAGTGTCCAGTTAAGGTCACTTTAGCAGAGGAGAAAAGAGTCGTTCCATCATCTACTGTTAGTTCACTTTCTCCAAAAACACATTCTGTTAGTGTTCCTTCAGTGCTTCGTCGGCATGAGCAGTTGTTACTTTCTAATTTATCACTAAATGCTTCGTGTTCATCGGATGCTTCCACGGATTCATTTCACAGTCGAGCATCTACTGGTAGGTTAATTCGGTCAAATAGTGTAGAAAGCAGGAGGAAGCCATATGCATCAAAGCCGAGAAGCGTTGTTTCTGATGGTGGTTTGGATTCGCCACCTGATGGTTCACATCAGAAGAAGAGATGTGCGTGGGTGACACCAAATACAGGTGTGTTGCTGTGCCCTATAATTTCTCAGTGTTTTGTCAAGATTGATTAGAAATTTTGTGTTATCATTTTCTTCATAAGACTGCTTGCAATTGTAGTAATAGCTGCAAAAGCTTTCTTTAAGAATTAGGTTAGAACAAATTCCCCTGCATATACCTTCCGAATGTCATAAAGAAAGGACTTATTTGGGATGGCCATGGCCACGGCCAATAGGAATAGGATATAATTTTTGTGGTTCTGCACTAAGAACAAAGCAATTCTTTGTATAATTTATACTTTTCACTTCTCCAATCGTGAAGCTGCGGTATTAGGTTAGGTTCAATAAATATAGTTATATTGCCCAAGGAAGGTTCAGCATGTACACAAATGAACCAACTAGGTTGCATCTCAATTTTTTAACTTAGGCAAAACTAAATAGTGCTTTTTTTTTTCTTGTTATTATTATTGCCATACTTTACAGTGTTGATGGAAATCTGATTTTCTTATTCATACATACACTAATCTCCAAAGATTTATTGGTTTTCTACAACCAAAACATTATTATGCACTAGATTTGTCATGTGAACTAAGGCAGTGAAACAAGTCATGAGTTTGCTTTATCTTGTATGCGATTCCAAAGGGTGATTCTTTTGGGTTTGGTCTGGTTCATTAATCATTCTAGCTCAACTCTATATTATGCTGGCCATTGATTTGAAACCACTTTTTCAGCCCAAGACCAGAATAGAGCTAGTGGAGCTACTCTAAATAAGAAGTTTGTTAGATATGTTGGTCCTCTGATTTTCCTAATCCTTTAAAAAGGAAGTTATGCTACAATTCTTCTATTGCTATCAAATGAATAAATGTTGTAACTTGATACTATTTTTACAGATTCTCATGATTTAAATCGACCAATAGGTTAAATTGCCATACATTTATCTTTCTGACTTAATGCACAATCCATTTACTTAATATTTGTAAGTTTTGCTTAGTTATCACCAAATACATCATGGCAGTAATAGCATGAGTGCAAATTAGTTATGCTTTCAGAGGTGCAGGCATTATATTCAAAGTGAAAGACTGTCTAGCAGACTATTTCAATTTGTTAGCGATGCAGCTTCCAGTCATCCCTAACTTTTGGAGGGAGTTTTACATTTAATGGCGGAAGGCATTCCACTGTGGTTGCCTTGATGCTTTGATTGGTTGCTTTTATTTCATGTTTCCTGCTGACTTAATTTTGTATGTTGAGATCAGATCCAAGTTATGCTGCTTTCCATGATGAAGAGTGGGGGGTTCCTGTACATGATGACAAGTACGTGATCTCAATATTGCTCTGTCTGGTTACTGATTAAAAGGGCTATCTCTCTAATAAAAAGAATTTCAATTGATGCGTAGTTTGCTTGATATTATTGTCCACATGCAGGAAATTGTTTGAGTTGCTTGTACTTTCGGGTGCATTGTCTGAACTTACATGGCCTGCTATGCTAAGCAAAAGGCACATATTTAGGTATTGTTCCTGTAGAAGTTCCATCTGCTTCATTGAATAGGCAGACTTATTTCTGAAGTGTATCTTTTATGCAGGGAAGTTTTTGTGGATTTTGATCCTGTTGCTGTATCAAAATTGAATGAGAAGAAGTTAATAGCAACTGGTAGCATGGCAAGTTCTTTGTTATCCGAATTAAAGCTGCGAGCTATAATTGAGAATGCACGCCAAATATCTAAGGTAGATTCTCATTCTCCTTTTCACCATTTTTACCTTTGTTGTCATAAAAGGTAGTGCTGCCTTCCCTAACGCACTTGTAAGCAGCGTTCGCTAATAACGGCCTGTATACTAGATGGAATATGACAAAAGTTTGCTCTACTGAAGTTGTTTACAAAGTGGATGATATAATTTGATATGTTATCTTGCAAGATATAGCACACTGCTGGCCATCTTCTTTACTACTGGGATTATTTTACGCATATATTTCCTGATTCAGAATTCATTGAATTGATTGTTACACCTAATGTTAGGGACCACTTACGTTGTTCTCTCTTGTTTTAGCAAGTGATTAGACAAATATAAAAGGTGCTTAGTGATCTCTTATTTGAGTGGGTTAGGTGAAAAGTGGCTGGATAGTGGTCCTAAACCCTCCAGGCATATGTTTGAATCATATGGGACAAAGCACAAGACTATACTTCACAATTTGATCATATATATTTATTTTATTTTGTGACTGATGAAACTTAATTATTCCTATCCATTAGATGCCAGCTTGCTTAGTTGGTAAATACCAATTCATTCATATGATTTAATTACTTTCCATCATTAACCTCTAGCCCTTGTTACTGAAGTACCATAATTGCACTCTCCATAGTGGCGATGATCATCATTGCAACTAACTTTTTGCAGGTTTTGATGATGCCAGGTTATAGATGAGTTTGGGTCATTTGATGAATATATTTGGAGTTTTGTTAACCACAAGCCTATAGTTAGCAGATTCAGATATCCTCGCCAGGTTCCAGTTAAAACTCCAAAAGCTGATGTCATAAGCAAAGATCTGGTAAGAAGGGGTTTTCGAAGTGTGGGGCCCACAGTCATCTACTCGTTCATGCAAGTGGTGGGAATAACAAACGACCATCTCACAGGTTGTTTCAGATTCCAGGAATGTATAACAGCATCAGAAGGAAAAGAAGAAAATGGGATCAAAGATATGGCAGAAGAGAAAAGAACCGATAATGTTAATGTGATCGAATCGGAATTATCCATAGCTATTGATGAATTGAGTTTCTCCTCAGAATAATGTTGGTCTCCTGGCAGATGGCGCTCCAGGTTCAATCATCAGCTTAGCACATTGACTGATTCACTACTCTTACTTTTGGGTGATAATGAAGGTGGGTATGTATAAAATTTTCATGAATACTAGTGCATCATGAATTTGCTGGATTGTAGATTTCTAAAAAGTAAATTAAAATTAACCGGTGAATGAGCTGTTGATGGGGTCTGTTTGTCATAGAAGTCTTAAAATATGATGTACAATTTTTTTTTTTTTGGTATAGTTGAAAAGGTTAGTAATTAGAGAACATCTTTTATAAAGTAGACATCGCCATCAGGAGCTTCAGGCTGTCGCCACCTTTCTGGATCATTACGCTATGGTTGAGGTTGGATAATTTTAAGTGTTAACCCTGTAGGTTGCTGGACAGCTAAAACCTAGATTGACAACTGACAATATCCATTTGCTTTAAATGGATGGCAATTATGGGTTTAGGAGCAAAATTTGTGTCCTAAGCGAGGGGGGACTTCATCTTACAAGACATGCTTGTTCTGTTGGACCCAGTATTTGCCAATGTTGTAGGGTTCCTCTGTTTCCTTCGTGTACTGAGATATAATGGCTTGATGGATGCTTTTGTCTGAAAAAGCCTAGAAAATTTCAAGCTGTACTTTGCATTAGATCTGGACGGTAACCGGTAGATGCTTTCTTAGAAATTTGAAGTCTCTTCAATTAATTCCCTCTATATTAACAATTAAACGGAAAGCACATATTCTCGACCTTGCCAAGATAGATGAATTAACTCAAGTCCCAAATTAAGAATTTTTTTGGCTAAAAAAATTTTTTTTTCGGGTTTGGGAAGGCTATCCCATAGTCAGGTAGTCAGGATAAACAAAGGTCTTAGAGAAAACTTACATTAGATTTGTCTTCTCTAATATTAGATTTATAGAATTTTTTCATTAAATTTGGTTGTTCTTTGACATAGAACATGGCAAAAGTCACAAATCTTAACTCCAAGTTGGACATAAGAATCAATATATCATTTTGAAATGTCTAAAGGGTTTTGATCGTGGGTTGCCATTGCCAAATTACCAATTCAGAAATTGTTTGCAGTAGTGCATGAAAGCGTGCACCTTTTTAATACAAAATCTATAATCAACTTCGTGGATGACAAAAGCAAAAGATAAAACAGGAAGCATGAAAAAGAGGAAATCAACCACTAGATTTTACTGTAGACTTACCATGGCCTCAAAATACTTTAGCATCAAATTTTGATTTCACATTTTCCATCTTGTCAAACGAAACAAATCAGACAAAGCGAATTTTGATTTTTGACAGATTAAAAATTATAGTTTCATCTTTGAAGCAACCTTTTTTGGGTAAATCAGATTGACCAACGACCTTTTATGGGAATAGGACGATAAATAAACATTATCAATTCTCATCTCATCAAAGTAAACAAATCAAATTTAGGTCAAAGCCACCTCCAAAGAATAGAATCAGTGACCACAAAAAAGACCGACAGAAAGTTTTTTGGTGTATTATTTAATTAAATCAATTGCGTCCCAGCGTTGAATGCATATAGCCACATAAGTATTAACCTAGAATTAGGCGCGTTTAACCTTTTTCTTACGAAGGTGACTGAAGATAAAAGGAGAAATTATATGTTTTGATTTGAATTCAATTTTTTTTTTTTAACATAGGAAACTGAAGATATGAAAAGGAATTAATAATATATTATTATTTAAATTTAAATTTATTGAATATTATTTTTTAAAAATACCTGTATGAATCAATTAAATTAAATTAAATTTTAGATTATATTTGACAAAAAAAAAAATGGGGATAATAAGTGGATCTGACTTGCTATCTACTAATAATCACTTAAATTTTGGGGGAAAAAAACCTAATTGATAGCATAACAAAAGGCCAAAAACATCTAGCATAACAGTCTGAATTATGACCCACAGAAGAAAAATTGCCTTGTGAACTGGATATCACTGTCTCCCAACAAACATTCATAACGAGCATAACCGCCGCTCTTAAATTCCGGCAAAAGAGAGAGAGAGAGAGAGAGAGAGAGAGAGAGAGAGAATTGAACATGGTTCCAACTAAGATCGCAAGAAAAGGGTTGCCAACCAAATGTTTATTGTTTTCACTACTATAACCTTGTTCCAACTAGATTGAGAGGGAACACAACAGGAACTATACAGCCTCACCGGAAATTAGAGCAATAACAAGAAAAACTAAAAGTACGAAAAATCAAACCTGATCATTCAATAATTTATATGGTGACATGCTTGATGTTAACAACATAAAAGCCGATTAAGTTCAGCATGGCTTGATTTCAAATCCAATACTAAGAAGCGTTCGAGCTGATTCCATAGCCTTCTCACCTCCAAGGTCTAGGGCCTCACTAGTCAATTCACCTTCTGTACCCACTGACCATTGTTTTAATGGAACTTGGTTTTGCACTCCATCAGTTTTTTTAAGTTGTAAGTTGTTCATAGAAGCAGGAGCAGCAGCAGCAACAAGAGGAGCACTTGGTGGACCATGTCGCTTCTTTGGTACAGGCATGTCATGGTCATGAACTCCTTTATATGTTATAATGACAGCATTTGTATTATCTACAGCTGTCTCAATATGCTTACGAACAGGACACCCAGCAGAAGTGCATCTATAGTAATTCCTAGAAAACATTCATTAACAAAAAATCAGAATAAAACCAACAGAATGCATAGGCGTTCAAGTAAATAGGAATGTAATAACTGAGTTCAAGATTGAAATTGGAAGGCTACAAACTGGTCATCCTGAGAACAAAAAAACCTCATAAATGCATACTCTTGAACATCTGCTTCACAGAATGCTTCACACCGGTTTGGTAGAGATGTATTCATGAATAAAACGACAACATTAAAAAATAAAATGAACCTACATGGCTTTACTAAAAGGGATATGAGTGCTGAGACCAAAAGCAAACACAAAAACCACAGGAACTTTTTAGTATTAATTGTAATCAAACTATATTGTCCAAATGAATGATTTTTCCAATATTTAAAAAAAAAAAAAAGATAATATAGTAAAACTCGAGGGTCCCATACTAAGACATGTAAACGAAGCAAACCACCATAACGTAAAATTACAATGATAACAAGTAGACAACGTAGCAACATGCCTGAGCAGCCATATACATTGAGAAATGGTTTAAAGGGATAAAACAATAAAACCTTTAAGAAAAAATACTGAGAAGTCAATAGGTACCTGGGATTAGGATTTCCTTTTACCATTTTCTGTCCATATTTTCGCCATCTGTATCCATCACCAGAGATCCCTACATCACCGGCTGCATGCACAACAAATTTAGGTTTTTTCCCAGCTTTTAGGACAGAACCAGAACAAACTGCATTGCCTTTCTTCATCCTGGTCATAAAGAACAATGGGAAACTATTAAAACCAGATTTGCAGACAGTCTTTTCCATTAACAATACACAACACACATATGTCATGAAGGGAAAAAAAGGCACAGACAAATTCACAGGAAAGCTTGCCTTTTTCTTGGTCCTGGTTCACTCAAAAGCTCTTCCTTCACTTGTAAATCACCATTCTCATCAAAGCTACCTGAACTCTGTCGCTTTCTTTCAGGATTTACAATTGTTTGAGGTAGAGATTCTTTAGAAGATGTCGATGGATCAGAATCATTAGGTATTCTGACGGGCTGTGCCGTAACAATCTTCTGTGAAACAGGCACAGCAAATGATGCGATCTTACTTTCCCTTGTAAAGTTATTTTTCTGTGGTGGTTCATGACTATGCATGCCTTTATTAAGAATCTCTATTACATGGCCTGTGTGATCAGAGCATTCTATCTTTTTGGCCCAACAATCAGAGAATGTGCATTTGTAATAGCTTCGAGAACCTTTAGGACTCTTCACTTGCTTCTGACCATATTTCCGCCAATTGTAACCATCAGACACTGGTGTCTTCACAATGGGAACAACAGATACCATTTTAAGATTGGAGGATTTTTGCTGGTTTGCTTCTGGCACGGATGCGCCATTAACCTTCTGATCTGAAAGGCTTTGTTCTGGTAGAGTTACAGTGGAAGCAGTTGATATACTTCGTGAAACATAATTTGGCAACAGTTGTGGCAAAGAAGTTGGAGAAACAGATGACTCGAGCTGATTTTGTGCCAGAGCTTCTGTACCCTGGACAGCCAAACTAGGTGAAGCTTCCTGGTGAGCTGTCTTAACTTGCTCCTACAAAGAAGAACTTGATTGAAAGAACCATTCAATCGCTGAGAAATTTAATTGTACATATGTTCTTTCTCATTTCTGGTATTTTTATGAGTTTGTTTTCTGATCTCTACAAGAAAATAAATGAATCAGACATGAATCAGACATGCAGGTCCCAGAAAATTGATGGCCACATAGATCTTCACATCAATGTAAATGTTTTGAAGAACTCATTCAATGCTCTAACTTGAAGGACAGCAAATATCATCACCAAAAGAATAAAAGTCAACAAAATTGAAGTTATAACCGGCAGAGCTTTGACAAGGATCATTAAATGTTGGCAGGAATGATTTCCGCATGCTTTATCCTATCTATTTGCCATTGAAGTTAATACATGCTTTATCCCTCAGCCTCCACTTTTATATCAAAGATAGAGCCTTAAGCTGATACAAAATAACCGGCAAATTTGCAAAAAAAAAAGAAAATCATTATCAGAAAGAGATTAGGTCTCAATCGGCTTCTAAAGATCAAAACTTTAATAACTAAGAAGCACACTTCATGAGGTGCTACCACATCCTATAATTACCTTTACCGAACCAAAGGTGTTTTATGTGTGTGTGTGTGTGAATGCACATGCATACAGGATGATGGGGCATTCTACCTTGCAAATTCGGAGGTCCTTAACTAACTTGTCCCTTTACCAAAAGACCAAGGGTCTCGTTGGCTACTAGTTCAACGCTAAAATAATTCTTAATTAACAGTCATTTCATGAACCTCTGACATCCTTAAAAACAAAAACGCAACCGTGGATGATAGAAAGTCAAAGTGAGAGAAGAGAAGCATTTTGTGTGTCACTCAGCACATTATTTCAAGTGCAAAGCAGTTATTAAATAGCATAATTCAGGACTAGATAGCATAAAAGGAAAATCTTTTAAGGCAAAAAAGTCAACAATTCATACACCATAAGTGAAATCTAATTTTAATTTCCTTGTAAATAACAGAAGCCCCCTAAAAACACTGTCAGGAAATCGGTATGATAATCAATACCTATAAGAAACCAAACTACGCGCAGAATAACACAACAAAAACTGTGGGCTCAAGCAAACAGATCAAAATAAGAACAATAAAACACCATAATAGCAATTCTTCAATAAAAAAAAAAAGGAATGAAAGTCTAATGACTATAGTAGCTAAAAAACTAAACTCCTAACCTTAATTTCAGCTCCTTCCTTCGATTCTGCAGTATAATTCTCCTGCAACCCTGAGAGATCATCCCATACTCTCTCAAAACAATTCCAACTTTAAAAAATAAAGAAAAGCTTACTTCTTTTAAAATTAGGCGAAAAGAACGAAATTCTTCCATAAAAAAACAAATACTTACCCTCAGAACGATCATTCGTTTGAGTTTCCAATTGAGAGTCTCTCAACTTAGCATCACTCGAAGACGCCGCTCCAGCACCTTGTGACTCACTAACTCGACTCACTCCTTCTTCATCTTCATCTTCATCCTCCAACTCGTCCTCTTCTTGTACTTCCTCTTCTGCTTCTAAATCGTCGTTTTGCTGTTCCTCAAGTTGTTTCGTCTGCTGCGTTTGGCTCTGAGTCTCAGCCATGCCCAATTTTTCTTAAGCGAAAGACAGCATAAACTAAGCAGAATTTTTCTCCTGCTCTTTTCTTCTTTCTTCTGTTCGTTCTAAAAGTCCGATTCTATTTTTTCAGACCGAGAAAAATCGGAACTGTGTCGTTTTAATAATATTTAAAAGCAAAACGGTATCGAAGTACTTTAGGAGAGAGAAGGGTTGCTTTAGAAGAAAGGGAGAGAAAGAGGTATATGTGTGTTTGACTTGAATTGACTGGGGTTTCTGTCGCAGGTGGTTTTTCTGTGTAACGTAAACGCCGTTGATTTCTCCGTTACTTTAGATGAGGAGTTCGCCGTTCATTTTCTTGACTCGACGTTTTCTTTTGATTCACGCCGTTTTTTCAGGGATTCTTTTGTTACTGGGACTGTTGACCTGACGCACACAACTGTGGCCCCTTTTTTTCCTTTTTTTTTTTTTTTCTTTTCTTTTCTACACTTGTGATTTTTTTTATGGTGCTCTCGTTCCCGAGATTAATGTGTCACAAATTTGGGAACTACTGAGTACAAAAATTATTGCGATATTGAATTTTTATAATTTGTTTGCTCTTTTTATCAAATATTTCAAAATTTTCTGCGATTTTTATTTTATATAATATTTATAAAAATTTTAAATTTTATGAAAAAATTAAAATTTTATTATATATGTATTAAAATTTAAATTTTTTATGCATTAAATAAAAATATATTTATTTATTATAAAAAATTACGAGGTATCGTTTTATTTATAATTTTAATTTGTTAATGAGTTAAATATACTTAACAATTTTTAAATTTTATTAGTGAAATTTAAAATTTTCATAAAGATAATTTCACTTATATTGTTTATTTTGACAATAAAAATTAAAGTTTTGCATTTTTAATGTTTCATGGATAAATACTAGCTATTTTGGATTTAAATAAAACATCTAAAAGGTTGATAATAACAATAATTTATGTTTGGATGTCTTTTTAGGTAAGTACAGTGTTAATAAATCCCCAGACACCAAAACTTTAAAGAAAATAAACTGTCATTGATTTTGATTCTGAACTTTTTTTTTTTGGCATTTTTCAAACCTCTTATAACTGATTTTTTTTTTTTTCGGTTACATTTCATGCAGAAAATATGCAATAAAAACTAGTACAAAATGCATGTCATGGAAGGATGTCTCATTCCTCGTTTAAAATACTACTTGTATATTATTAGAAAATAATAATAATGTTGATTTTAGATCCAAATAATCACTAGAAAACACTTTGGACTATATGAATTTATAAAAGTTTCAACAAACGATAAAACAATGGAAAGACCCTTTATATTAGTGGTTAAATTTATCTCATTTAAATGAACAAAGTCGTTTTTTTTTTTTTTTTTTTTTTTTGTGAAATTTCGCCCATCATTTTTATACAAATATAATAGTAATAAGAACGCCTAAATAGCATTTTTCTATTTTGTATATTTTTGTTTTCATTATGCGGCTTTCTAGGTAGGGAAAGGAAAGTCCATCTTTGAATCTTTCTGAATTTTTTAAAGGAATCTGTCTACTTCTTTTTTATTTGAGAATGATGAATTATTAAAATTTATGTTTTAAAATAAAAAAATTATGGATCAATTATTGAATTAAATATTAGTATATTTGTAAATTTTTAATAAAAAGGCATTATAATTCATTATAATCATGCATGCGTCAATTACTAGCCAGAGAGAAAGGGTTAAGTGACAAGCGTGCTGGATAATGGGCGTGGTACAGGATACAAATCCAATGGGAGAAATGTTGAGGTCCAATTGTTGACAGAAGCCCAAGCAGGATTGAAATCTTTTCACCCAATCACTGGCTAGTTCAAAACATGGGAAAAGAGGGGAATTCAAAAAACTAACTTCAACATTTTCTCTGTTCTTACGAAGCATGACGTGAGTGAAGAAGAAAAAAAAAACTTGTCATCTATACCCAATTTAATTCTTCTATTGGTAAAAAAAAAAAAAAAAGAAATGAATGGTTAATAGTAGTGAATGGCATGTTTGGTGTACCATGGAACTGGAGGCAATGGAATAGGGTTGCAGAAATGGAAGGTGGAAAGAAAGTGGTGGAATATCAATATCAATATCAATGTTGATTATTGGCTACCAAACGTTTAACGTTGCACTGTCCGGAATCCGGCCCCATCTTGTCTAAATTTAATTATAAATGCTGTGACACCCATCTTTGTTTAAGGCTTTACAGCCATACATAAATAATCCACTATAAAATGATTTAAGAAAATGTGGAATATTAAAATGCTAATATAGTAGTACTTATGGACAAGGACGAAAACAGAAAATGGGTAAAGGAGATTAAAACAATAATTTGAATGGGGGCAAGAGATTAAAGTATGAATTTGGTGAGATCAATCACTGATATAATAAGAGTTGAAATATTGAAAAGTTGTGGCCTCTACCCGCTCCCTTTGTCTTCACCCCTTATGGTAAATGGAAGACCTGCTACTCGAGGAAGGTTCGTTCTTTGTACTTCTAGTAGTGACTAGTTTTTTTCAGTATAATTCTTGTTGAATTTTGTGTGGGTTAATAATAATAAAGTCCTTCATGTTTTCTGTTTTTTGGGTTGTTGATTTGTTGTTTGCTTTAGTGACTTTCAGTTTGCATATGGTTGCATAAGCTCTAGAATTAAAGAGGGAGAAGTTAACTTTCCTTTCTCTTTGATTCATGTTAGGAGATAGAATGGAGGAGGAGGTCTCATTACGAAGTTCTTTGTCACTGTTAGAATGGGTTTCCAAGTTTCAGACCATGGCTTGGGAAGGATATAAAAGCAAGCCAATTTCGCATTGGATTCTTCTATTTGTAAGCAGTTTGGGAATGCTTGTGGCATTTCCTGCTTCAAGCCTTCTATCTCGTGTCTATTATGCTAATGGGGGAAAGAGCAAGTGGATCATTTCATGGGTAGCAGTTGCCGGATGGCCTATTCCTGCTCTAATCTTATTTCCTACATACCTCTTTTTTAAAACTGCCCCAACTCCTCTCAACTTATATCTCTTCCTTTCTTATGTTTTTCTGGGGTTCTTAAGTGCTGCTGACAATCTCATGTACGCATATGCCTATGCTTACCTCCCGGCATCAACTGCAGCTCTTTTGGCATCATCATCCCTAGTGTTTTCTGCACTGTTCGGTTTCTTGATTGTGAAGAACAAACTGAATGCTTCAATTACTAATGCTATTGTGATAATAACTGCTGCTATGACCATGATTGCATTGGATTCAGATTCTGACAGGTATGCCAGTGTCACTAACAGCCAATATATTTGGGGTGTTGTATGGGATATCCTGGGATCAGCACTCCATGGCCTTATATTTGCTCTTTCAGAGTTGGTTTTTGTGAAGTTGTTGGGCAGAAGGTCCTTCCATGTTGTTTTGGAGCAACAAGTCATGGTTTCTTTCTTTGCCTTTGTGTTTACTACTATAGGGGTCATATTGAACAAGGATTTCCAAGGAATGGTATCTGAGGCTAAAACTTTCAAAGGCGGGGAAACTGCATACGATCTGGTTCTTATTTGGAGTGCAATTACGTTTCAGTTGGGTGTGTTAGGAGGCACTGCTGTGCTTTTCTTGGCTTCCACTGTGATGGCTGGGGTCCTTAATGCAGTTAGGGTACCAATCACAAGCATTGCCGCTATCATACTGTTACATGACCCCATGAGCGGATTCAAGATCCTCTCTCTGGTAATGACCTTTTGGGGATTTGCTTCTTACATCAATGGCACTTCAGGTAGGAGTAAATTATCTTAATGATTAGTTTCTGTTGAAAATTATGTTGCCTCATGATTACATGTATACATATATATATATATATATATTCTTTTTTATTGAAGAACCATCAAATCGATGCCCAAGGAATTAGTATAAATGGCATATTTTTTTAAATTTAACTGAATATAAAATGGCAACTTTATGCCACTGCTTTATAAAAGGAATTGTTTTCACAACTTGTATATCTGGTTTTGGTGTCGCGAAAACAAAATACATCATAATTCTACTAAATCATAGATTTCTTCAGCTAATATTCCGGGGGAGGTTCAAGGGTCCAGGGCTCAAGATATCACGAATCAGGATTGCTATGATAAATCCAACCTTCCTCTAAGATATGGCGTGAGCATCACTACAGAGAGGGTCTATAAATACCAACAGAAATTCCAGCAATAAACAAAAAATTGACTTTAAGAACAATCCCCATTGTAACACTGAGTTGCGATTGGAAAAAAGAAACATTTTTATCATGTTTAACGAAACATGATATATCTCAACGATCTTAACTTTAAGGAAACATGATATATCTCAAAGATCTTAAATTGATGCTCAAACCCAACCAATCATTAATGAATAGGACATAGAAATAAGACTATATATAAGTCCCATCCTGCTGTTGATACAAGTTCCCTTCATCCAGGGATCAGCAGCTATCTACAAACCTGAAGATTGCAATGTTATAATACCATCTGAATGATATATCTCAAAGATCTTAAATTGATGCTCAAACCCAACCAATCATTAATGAATAGGACATAGAAATAAGACTATATATAAGTCCCATCCTGCTGTTGATACAAGTTCCCTTCATCCAGGGATCAGCAGCTATCTACAAACCTGAAGATTGCAATGTTATAATACCATCTGAATAAGGGTTTCTTGTACACATGCTTATATTCAATTTTTAGGACCAATGTCCTTAAGAGCACAAATCTGCTCCTCTCCCATTGCAGACATGACCGTCACCACAAGGTCCTTTCCTTCAGCAAATCCATCTTTAATCTGTAAACAGGTAAGTATAAAAACAGAATTTAATCACAAGATAGAAAAATGAGTTATAAGTATAAAAATGGCTGCAGAAACTCAGACTATCCTTATGACTGGTTAAGAAGATTTTCATCGGTGGGAAGCCTCAGGTCATCCTTGGTGTTTCCATTTTCAGTTAAGAGACTCACCTATAGGATACCCAAGTCCATTCAATTAACCACTATAATTCGACTGTCATCTTTCTGATAGGTCATATTTGGTTCACATATAAAACTAATCATTGGAACCAATAAAAGAAGAGGCATCTAGTTATGAACACATGCACAAAGACAACTTACAAAACCATCTTCAGATATATCGATCAGCTGATAGTCAGTACGATTAACATGGGGAACCTGTGAGAGAAGATAGAAAACAAGTAAATTAGCTGCTTATGCAGAAGAAAGGCGTGAATTGAGAGGGAGTAAAGGTTATAAGTTATAACATCAGAACTTAAGAATAACATTACATCACAATTGTGGGATGAAGGAACAATATCTTAAAGTTTCTTCCCAGTAAAGATATCAATGCCCACAAAGTGGCACTTTGTATGTCCATGTTTACCGGTCTTCGAAGTAGAAACATCTACAAACTGTTTTAATTTGGGGAAAAAGTGCAAAAGAAACAGATTATGAATCGTGAAGACAGCAAATGTGAATCACTTATACAGAGAAAAAGAAAACAGAGCCTTTCTGTTAACAGAATGAACTGCAGATATAATTGTACAAAGGTAATTTCCATAGTCTAGGAAATAATTTCATAGATATATGCTGGCAGAAGTGCAAACTAATCTGTCTAAACGTCAACGAGCATAGAATTCTACAATTCTTTCAGTCTACTCTATCAAGCTTTTCAAAAGCCTAACTTAACGATTTGTCTACCCCAATCTAAAATATCTTTGAATCATTATAACTTGTCTAATTTCCCTACGAAGCAACAAGGATCAATCAACCATTTTCTAAGTATTCAAATTAAGTCCACATGGTAATGCTCAAACACGTTATACTTTTAGATAGGTATCAAGTGAAATAAATCAAATGCCCTGAGATAAAACAGGAAAACAAGGAGTACCCATTAAACATATGCGTAAGCAATCATGAACAGAATCAAAATATAAACCATGAAAATGTTGGGATTTATTGGGATTTGCCTTGAATCTCATAATCTCACATTGAAAGTTAGTGAGTTTTGAATTTGTTCAGTATCCCACATCGGGAGTTTAGTAAAAGTATAAGGGGTTTCACCCTTATAAATAAAGTATTTTGTTTTTAGTTTGGTAATCCCAGAGAATTAGACACCAAGAGAATGACTAAGTGAGTAGGTTATTAAAAGGGTGTAATTGAGTTTTGGGTTAAGTCTTGAGTAAAGAGTTTTAAAAGAATTTTCTCATTCTAAAAGTCTCACAATTGTAAAGATTTATTTGATAATGGATTAGGTTTGGAGTAGGTCTAAAAGTCTCACAATTGTAAAGATTTATTTGATAGTGGATTAGGTTTGGAGTAGGTCATTTTGAGTTGGGCCGAACCAAATATATTTGTGTGTTCTTATTCTTGATTTGAGCTTGTTGTTTTGTGTATGATTATTGTGTGTGGGTGTTGTTTTTTTTTCAACAAGTGGTATCAGAGCGATGTTCGAGGTTTAAGGATCGTGGGCTCAAAAGATCGTGAAGCAGTGTTTCAAGATGTCTGAAGAAGGTATGTCTGGCCTAAGTTTGAGATTCTGTTATTTGATGGAAAGAGTAATTTTATGTTATGACAAAGTACGGTTCAAGATCTGTTAGTACAACAAGGATTGGATCAGGCATTAAAGAATAGTAAGCTTGAGGGAATGTCTGACGCTAATTGGAATAGGATTCAAAAGAAAGCTGTTAGTACTATTAAGATTGGTGCTAGCTCCAGAGGTAAAATACAGTATGTTGACTGAGAGTACTTCGAAAAATTTATGAGATAAGCTTGAAAGTATTTATGCTTCGAAGTCGTTGACTAATAGATTATTTTTGAAGATGGATCTATATTCTCTAAAGATGGAAGAAGGTATGAGTCTTCATAATCACCTGAATGAGTTTAATAGATTGGTTTCTCAATTGTTAGCGATTTCTGTTGATGAGTTAAAAGATGAAGAGAAGGCTTTAATTTTGCTATCATCTTTGCCCAAGTTTTATAGACCTTTAGTTCAGACTGTGTTGGTAGGCAGGTCTACTTTGAAGTTGGATGATGTGACTGCCTTGTTGCGTAAGAATGAAAAGTTTATGGGAGCTCAGAACTCATCACCTAGGGGGAGTATACTAGCTGTAGAGGATTTTGATTGAGGGAGGACTCAAAAAATGATTGATGGATCAAGAGACAGAGATTACAGTGATATAGAATGTTATTATTATGGTGAGAATGGACATATCCAAGTGAACTGCAGGAAGCTGAGAAAGGATATGGCTGCTTTTAAAAAGATGAATGATGAGAAGAAATCAGATGAAGAAAATAGTGATACTATTACTGTCATATCTGATGATGATGATGATGTTGTTTTGAAAACTTGTGTGGATGAGACTCAAACTTTGAAAAGCGATAAAGGTTGAGTTTTAGATTCAGCTGCTACAGTTCATATTTGCAATGATAGGAGTTACTTTGTGGAGTTGGATGCGAATGAGAAGTATGGGGATATTGTGGTTGCTAACAAAGAAAATGTACAGATTTAAAGCATTAGAAGTGTTTGCTTTAGATCTCACAATAGTGTTATTAAGACACTTCGTCATGTAAGGTATGTATCAAGTTGTCACTACAATTTGATTGCTTTGGGTGTGTTAGCTTCTCGAGGGTACACATATTATGGTAGTAATGATTGGTTGAAAGTGTACAAGAATGGTAATGTGATTCTACAAGGAAATATGATCAAAAATCACTTATACATGCTTGATGAAGGCTCAATTGCTGGGATCCCTATGATGAAAGAAAAAAAGAAAGGTAAGTGTATTAGCTTTACAGATACTATTGAAGTTTTTGGAGATTTAAGTCAATGGAGGATTTGTTAGGATTTACCTTGAATCTTATAATCTTACATCGAAAGTTAGTGAGTTTTGAATTTGTCCAGTATCCCACATCGGGAGTTTAGTAAAAGTATAAGATGTTTCACCCTTATAAATAAGGTATTTTGTTTTTAGTTTGATAATCCCAAAGAGTTAGACACCAAGAGAATAGCTAAGTAAGTAGGTTATTAAAAGGGTGTAATTGGATTTTGGGTTAAGTTTTGAGTAAGGAGTTTTATGAGACTTTTCTCATTCTCAAAGTCTCACAATTGTAAAGATTTTTTTGATAGTGAATTAAATTTAGAGTAGGTCATTTTGAGTTGGACCGAACCAAATATATTTGTGTGTTCTTATTCTTGATTTGAGCTTGCTGTTTTGTGTATGATTACTGCATGTGGGTGTTGTTTTTTTTTCCAATAAGCTCAAAACAATAATAAGAACACACAAATATATTTGGTTCGGCCCAACTCAAAATGGCCTACTCCAAACCTAATCCACTATCAAATAAATCTTTACAATTATGAGATCTAATTACACCATTTTAATAGCCTACTCACTTAGCTATTCTCTTGGTGTTTAACTCTTTGAGATTATCAAACTAAAACCAAAACATCTTATTTATAAGAGTGAAACCTCTTATACTTTTACTAAACTCTCGATGTGGGATACTGGATAAATTCAAAACTTACTAACTTTCGATGTGAGATTATGAGTTTCAAGGTAAATCTCAACAAAGCCTCCATTGATTTGAATCTCCAAACACTTCAACAGTATTTGTAAAGCTAACACGCTTACCTTTCTTCTTTTCTTTCATTATAGGGATCCCAGTAATTAAGCCTTCATCAAGCATATACAAGTGATTTTTGACCCTATTTTCTTGTAGAATCACACTACCATTCTTGTACACTTTTAACCAATCATTACTACCATAATATGTGTATCCCCGAGAAATTAACTCACACAAAGCAATCAAATTATAGTGACAACTTGATACATACCTTATATGACGAAGTGTCTTAATAACACCATTGTAAGATCTAAGGCGAACACTCCCAATACCTTGAATCTGCACCTTTTTTTGTTAGCAACCATAATATCTCCATACTTCTTATTCGCATCCAACTCCACAAAGTAACTCCTATCATTGCAAACATGAACTGTAGCAACTGAATCTAAAACCCAACCTTTATCACTTTTCAAAGTCTAAGTCTCATCCACACAAGTTATCAAAACAACATCATCATCATCAGACACGACAGCAGTAGTATCATTTTTTTCTTCATCTGATTTTTTTTCATCATTCGTCCTTTTAAAAGCAGTTATATCCCTTCTTAGCTTCCTGCAGTGCACTTGGATATGTCCATTCTCACCACAATAATAATATTTTATATTACTGTAATCTCTGTCTCTTGACTTGGATCTCCCTCTTGATCCATCAATCCTCTTTTGAGTCTTCCCCCGATCAAAACCCTCTACAGTTAGTGTACTCCCCCTATGTGATGAGTTTTGAGCTCTCATAAACTTTTCATTCTCACGTAATAAGTCAGTCACATCATCCAACTTCAAAGTAGACCTGCCTACCAAAATAGTCTGAACTAAAGGCCTATAAGACTTGGGCAAAGATGATAGCAAAATTAAAGCTTTCTCTTAATTTTTTAACTTATCAACAGAAATTGCTATCAATTGAAAAACCAATCTATTAAACTTATTCATGTGATTATGAAAACTCATACATTCTTTCATCTTCAAAGAATACAGATCCATCTTCAAACATAATTTATTAGTCAACGACTTCGAAGCATAAATACCTTCAAGCTTATCCTACAAATTCTTCGGAGTACTCTCAGTTAACACACTGTATTTTACCTCTAGAGCTAGCGTCAATCTAATAGTACCAACAGCTTTATTTTGAATCCTATTTCAATTAGCGTCAGACATTCCTTCAGGCTTACTATTCTCTAATACCTGATCCAATCCTTATTGTACTAACAGATCTTGAACCGTACTTTACCATAACATAAAATTACTCTTTCCATCAAATAAGAAAATCTCAAACTTAGGCATAGGCATACCAGACATACTTTCTTCAGACATCTTGAAACACTGCTTCACGATCTCTTGGGCCCACGATTCTTAAACCTCGAACCTCGCTCTGATACCACTTGTTGGGGATTACCACAACTCTGATACCACTTGTTGAGAAAAACAACACCCATACGCATCAATCATACACAAAACAGCAAGCTCAAATCAAGAATAAGAACACACATATATTTGGTTTGACCCAACTCAAAATGGCTTACTCCAAAGCTAATCCACTATCAAATAAATCTTTACAATTGTGAGACTCTTAGAATGAAAAAAAGCTCATAAAACTCTTTACTCAAAACTTAACCCAAAACCAATTACACCCTTTTAATAGCCTACTTACTTAGCTATTCTCTTGATGTTTAACATTCTGAGATTATCAAACTAAAATTAAAACATCTTCTTTATAAAGGTGAAACCCCTTATACTTTTACTAAACTTCCGATATGAGATACTGAATAAATTCAAAATTCACTAACTTTTGATGTGAGATTACGAGATTCAAAATAAATCCCAAGAGAAATATTTGAAAAAGAAACTAAAACCCATATTCAAGTTAATAATGGCGAAGAACAGGAGACCTTGCAAGGACGGCCCTTTATCACTATGTAGCCATTCTTGCGGATGGTACCAGCTTGCTAAGGATAGGTCTTTGAGGTTCCAGCGTCCGCCTTTGATACAAAGTGATGTTCCTCGTCCGACGAAATCTCTCTCTTTTCTCTTCGTCTCTTTCTGTTTCAACTAGAGAAAAAGACTTGTGGAGGTCACTGGCTCGATTAATCCCATTGTTGACGAGTTGGTAAGGGAAAGGGTCCACATTACTCTTAACCATGGTTAAGCCGAAGAATCTGTCCTGGCCGTAGGATTGCTTAGTCTTTAGTTTATCCCACCATTTTATTCCAGTTTCGTTATCAGTACTATACACGATTGTAAATTTCTTTTGGGTGAAGGAAATCCAGATTGTTAATTCCTGTGTTGACTATTATTTGGTACTAGTATTTCTTTATTCTACGCGACTAATGAATTGGCCGGTCATTTTTCCAAACACTCAATTCTAATGGTTCCCGTCTTCTGTTGCAAAAAATTTTTTTTTGGGATAATTATGTTGTAAAGATGTCATTCACGTCGGTAGAGGATCTGATGCTAAGGGCAGACGGTGTGTTACAGCTTAGGGGTAAATCTAAGCCAATAGTGTATTTGTTTATATTTATTTTATGATTAACATGTATAAAATAAAAAATTATTATATTATAATTTCTATTCATCCATTAAACATAATTTTTTTATCAAATTTATAAATATATAATTTTTATTAAAATTTTATATCATGTTTTATTTTTTTGTTTAAAATTGACAAATGCACCAGCTTAAGGATCAATGAAATTTTACATACATTCCTGGAATATGGCCTGATCCTGGCTCTGCAACATTGATGCTAATTCTAAGGCTACCGTCCACTAGTACTCCACAAAAACAAAAGAAAATTTATTAACCAAAACAGAGAAAAAAAATACCAGTAATAAATGAGGGATGCTCCAACTACATAAAGAATGAGAATGAGAATGAATATATTCAAACCATTTTTATCTTTTTGTGTCAATAAAGTCAAGCAATTGATTCATCTTTATCATAAGTTATAGCAATAGCCAGTAGCAACAAAAATGTGAGAGCATAGAGTAACCATCCTGGAGGATATGCAGGCAGGGATAATGATAAAGAGATTGAGGAAAAGGGATTCATCCTTTTTTTTTTTTTTTTCATTTTTAGCAGAAGAAAGAGGGAATCATTATGGCTGTGAAAGTGAGTGCTTGAGTGGGTTTTCAGAATGTGGAAAAATGAGTCCCATGAAAACTCGTCTGTAAGCAATATCATAAGCTGTTTGTGGAGCCTGTGCTAGAATCATTGCAATATTGCAGAAAGTAATATACATTAAATCCCTTCCGTTTCTGCAGCTACAAAACTTGAAAGGATTACATTTGTCATATTTATATTAAGAATGGAATACACGGCATAGTTTTGGCTCAAAAGTTACTTCTGATAGGGTAGACATATGGAACGCTGTTGTTAAAATATATATATATATACACACACACTATTACTCCATTCCTTCACTTTCATTTCATGCCATTATAATTTTTGTGTGTCAGCAGAAAATTTTGGGAGCTACAGAAGAAGCTTTGAATAAATTTTGCCCAACGAAGGCCTGAGTTAAAGGCAAACCAACTTTGATAAACCTTGGATTCCTGGACCACTTCTTAAGTTCTCGTATCGTGTAATTCTCTGATTCAAGAGATATGCGGCCCACGAAAATGAAACCCATAGAACAGAGAGTATGCACTGAGAACGCCTACTTTTACCAGTTCAGAATCTCACTGCACAGTCCATGAACAGGGTATTTGCACCATCCCTTGGAAGGATACTGCATGCAAGATTAGTCTAAACTCTAAGACGTAGTTACCAGAATTGGATAAAAAATTGATCCATTCAAGATTCTGGATTTAGCATCAAATGATTCAACCGTTTCATGGCTCGGATCAAACGATTCAACTGTTTAATTACTAGGATCATTGAGTTAATAAAAATATTTTAACATATTATAAATAAAAATATAGATCATATAAATATTTTTTATATTTGTAAAAGCTAAAAATTATAATATAAGAATTATTAATATTCACTATCATTTAAAATTTAAAAAAAAAAGTCAAACATACGAAAAATTCTTATTTTTTAGTTTTTTTTAATTTATTATCAATGTTATTTTTAAATTCTTTTTTAAAAAATAATTTTTCAAAAAAATAATTAAAATTAATAATTAGTATGCAAAAATTATGTATGATTTTAAAATTATTTTGAAAAATTATTTTCAATTGATGGTCAACAAAAATCTGATGGTAACAAGTTTTTTCATAAATCTAATGATTTTTTTCAAGTTAATAACAAAAACGGTCCAATTAAAAAATCGACTTTAGTTAAGAATAAGGTCACCAAGTCGACCGATCCGACCGTCAGGGCTAGTTCGGGTTTGATAATAGTGCACTAATCTCCAGATGCTTAACTCTCCTCTAGAAGGCAAGTTCCTAATACGCTAATGTAAACTGAAAAGAAAAGCAATGAAGTAACAGAATTAAATAAAAGTAGAATTGCAGGAAAATGCCAGTCATTCTTGAAAATGTATTGAACCCATAAATTGACAGGAGAGAATAGTGTAAAGATGTGGTTGCATTCTCAGTGATGTTCGTCCCCCAGGTCGTAGTAAGAGTTTTGGGAACAGGCACCACCTTTTAGCACTCTTGATCTATTGACCATGAGGAATTTTATTGACAATTATTACACCCACCAACTGATGCAAAAATTTTGGAGACACCCTTTTTGATTTGGGTTCAAATTAATTGGGCCAAAATCAATACAGGCTCAATTATCAGTTTTTTTTTAATGTTTTTATTTATCCATATATATTTATCTTTTTTATTTTTTATTTTTATTTTTTTATCTGCTTAAATTTTCATTGAGGTTTTATCTTTAATTTCAATTTCATTTAAACATTTTTAATTATTATCTGATTAGTTTAAAAATTAAAAAAAAAAAAAGAAGAGATTGAATGGCTTAACTAACTAGGAGGAGAAATAGGTAACAGAGTTGAGAAAAGATAGCAATTGGATTTAAGTTTCAATGTGGATTTTTCTTGATGATAATGCAGAGACTTTGAAAATTGAATCCAAGACAATCTGAAACTCTGCAAACCTTAATTATAAATGGACTCACAATTCACTTCAAGGAGATACACAAGTAAATACAAAAAAAACTAGAGGAATAAACCATTACAAATAAAAGCAATCGGCCAGAGGAAAAACCATTGATCAACACTGCCATCATCCTCAATTCAAAAACCATCTCCAATCCACCATAGCCCAACCATATCTACCATCACAAAACTTCCCATCCCACCACCATTTTTCAGTGGTAAAATTTTAGTCAAATCCAGTTATCTCCACCACTACCATTACCAGCAACCCCATAAACAGCCAGTTATCTCCATTACCAGCAACCCCATAAACAGCCAATCAGAGGAACAACCAAAGAAAAATCAGATCAAAAATCAGATCAGTCAGCCCTCGTCTTCAGACAGTGGCCTAACCCTTTTCACCACCAACACCTTTAACACTAAAATTCAACACCACAGTCCACTGCCTCAATTGCAACCAGTCAACCAGTCATCCCTAGAGGCTGGAGCACCATCTCTAAACCAGCCTTAGCCTATTGCCCACTAGTTACCAAATTATCGTCACCATCAGTCATCCATTACCAGAACGCCTATTGCCCACTAGTTACCAAATTAGCATCACCACCATCAATCATCCATTACCAGAACAGCCCACTGGCTAGAGCACAATCTCTAAACCAGCCTTAGCCTATTGCCCACTAGTTACCAAATTATCGTCACCACCATCAGTCATCCATTACCAGAACAACCACGTCATCCATTACCAGAACAGCCACGAATTCTAGCTTCTGCAACCGAAAATCACAAAGCCTTGATACCCTTTGCAAAATTTACTTCCATCCAAATCGCCACAATCCCAATCCCAACCGAGATCACGGCGCCAACCTTAACTACCTTGCCGTCATCAGATCTTCACGAAATCGACAACTCCTGAAACCAAGCAATCGCAAAACCATATATTCAACACAAACAACACAAATCAGAAACCTAAACCACCAATTACCAACAACCATCCAAAGAAACCAGGCTTGGCAGCAAGCATATAAAAAATGCCTGAGTCCAGAAATTAGAATCCAAACAGTTGTAAAGAAAAAACAAAAGGAAAAGCAAATTTAGGATTTTAACTTGACTAGTTTAACACAACTTTAGGATTTGAAACTTGCTGAGAAATTAGCCAAGAAGAAGAGGAAGAACATACCTAAAGGTGACGGCCATCGGAGCAGTGGAGAAGGGGAAGAAAACTGCGATTTCAAGTTTCGATCGACAAAAGCCCAGCAAGTTTCTGGAGAAACAAGTTAAAGCACGTGAAAAAGGGGGCCGTGATAAGCTTGCGGATATTTTTTGGAACATTTTCGGCCACCGGTGAACGGCCAATGGACGGTTGTGTGCAACGATGATGGCAGTAGAGTATCACTAATTTCTGGGAAAGGCTTGAAGAACTAGCCTTGTTCATCTTAAACCTAGAGAGAGAAATAAGATATTAGTTTTTTAGAGAGAGAAAGTTAAAAACATGAAAATGAGGAAAAGAACTTAAAAAGGGGCTTTTATATAGCAAAGAAACGGTGCCATTTTGGGTAAGGGAAACTAGGTTCCTCTTGACCCGCATCAAGATCCGTGCGCTAGCCTATTTGAAAACCTAACTAGATCACAACCCGCTCCACAAATTTGATTCTGAGTCGTGAAGCTATTTCCAAGCCAAAGTCGAGTCATTGAGCCCTTAGGCCGTTCTTGAGTCTAGAGCCAACCAATCCAAACTAATTTCCTGAAGCCGAGCTGCGATTTTTTTTGGTATTTTTCTCTTCTTTTTGTTATTTTACTTATTCTTTAATTTTTTGAGTGAATTTTTTCTAGAAAAAAATAAAAATATTTCCAAAAATGATAAATACTAAATTTTCCTTTAAATAAAAAAATATTTCAAAAATATTTTAAAAAATTTTTTGAGAAAAAAATTGAAGTATCAATTTTCTTTAAAGAAAAAATTATTTTAAAAAATTTTATTTTAAGAAAATTTTCAAATATAAATTTTTCTTAAAAATAAAAATTTTTTAAAAATATTTTGAAGAAAAGTTGAAGTATCAACTTTTTTAAAGAAAAATATAAAAAAAAATGGCATTTTAGGAAAAGTTGAAGCATTAATTTTTCCTAAAATAAAAGCAATATTTTAGAAAAATGTTTTAAAGAAAAATTGAAGTATTAATTTTCCTAAAATAAAAAAATATTTTAAAAAAATTGTTAAGAAAAAGTTGAAGTACTAATTTTTTTAAAATAAAAAAATATTTCAAAAAATATTTAAAGAAAAGTTGAAGAACCAATTTTTCTTAAAACAAAAATAATTTCAAAAGGATTTGAGGAAATAGTTGAAATATCAATATTTTTTTCAATGAAAATTTTTAAAAATGGGTGAAGATTAGGATACCTTATTAGTTTATGATAAACAATGATTTGATGAACAATTTAGGAACTTTTAAAGTTGACCCAAATCACATATAGTTTGCTTTATAAGCCTAACCTATAAGAAGAGTTAGGTGATTCCTTTTTGTCGAAATAACCCAAAATTAGGACACATACCTTTTATTATACCTAAATTATACACTAACTTGTTTTGTTTTTTTTTTTTTTTTTCTTTATATTGGATGTTAATTTTATTCTTGTTTGTTACTTCCTATTTGAGAGAATCATATTAACATCAATAGTTTCACAATTATTTATTTATTTGTTTGTTTACCTATTTTTATTCATATCATGCATCTCACTCATTCATAAATCATCATTCATATATTGCATTCACATATCATTGCATAATATAAAAATTTCTTACTTTATTTGAAGCAGCAATTTAGAAGATATGGGTGATCAACTAGAAGTACGAATTCAGGCCCGGGAACTCAACCAAGAAGAATTCAAACATAAACTATGAGAGATGAAGACATAACTTGCCAAGTTTCTAAACACGATTGAAAATCTTGATATCCATTCTAAAGAATCATCATCCCTTCCAACTTGTCTATGTATTGGAAAGATGTTGAAGGCCAACATTCTTTCAAGTCCTACCAATAACCCAAGTGAAAACCAAATTAGAAGAGAGGTGGATAAGATAAAAATCTCTAATTCTACACAAATGCCATAGATTGGTTCACACCTACATCCTTAGTCACATCAATTACTTTTCAATCACCCTTTTTGACATCCTAAGAAAGACTTGCTCCCGTTCAACCCACATAGATTGGGCTAGATCAATATCCCCATCCTACTATGTACAATGCTTTCCAAAACTCTGGTGCTTATCAACCAATCTAGCAACCAAGTTTTCTAATGAACCCTCATGCATATACACCTAATTCTATTCTAAGACCCATATCTATAAGTTCAACTATGGCTCAACCTAAGAAATCATTGAGTAAAAAGAAAAAGAGAGCCATCATTGATCCAATTTCTGTGACTTATAGTGAGTTTTTCCCATTACTTCTTAAAAACCATCTGATCGAACCAATTCTTCTAAAGCTACTAAAACCTTTCTATCCTAAATTGTATGATGTTGATGCTCGATGTGATTATCATTTTGGGAACATGGGTAATTTAATAGAAAACTACCTCGCTTTCAAATATAAAGTATAAAGTTTAATCAAAACTGGGCGGTTGAATTTCTAGAATAAAGATGAGCATAAGATTGTTAAGATTACATTACCTAATTATATCAGTTAAAGATTCTATCAATGGCAGTACCATGATCTTGAAGTTGAAAGATGGACTAAACAATAGATTTTAGGATTTTTTAAAAATGTTTTTAAATATTTTTTATTAGAATAATTTTTTAATTTTTAATTTTTAATCAAAGATTTTTTTCTCTTTCTTATTATATGATAGCACTTAATGCATACATTTGTTCATTCATATATAATTTGTATAAATTTATAGCTAAACATTATTCTAATTCGATAATTATGGTAGTAAAGATTCAAGAACCTGATCATCAAGATAATCTACCATGCCATTCATAGAGCCAAAAAAACATAGTCGAATTGAGAAAATGGAATAAGCTCAAGATGAAATAAGGGGAGATCTGGCCTGGATAATGAAAATGCTGAGAAATTTTAAAAAAAAAAAAGAGAAAAAATCCTATATACATGTATTGCAAAAGGCATAATCACATCAAGCATCACTTTTTAGGGTATACTTTTATCCCATAATACCTTCAACAATTACATCAATTTTAATCCTTGGTGATCTTGAAAAGCTGAAAAAATTGGCAAAAAGTTCATTCGAAGCAATAGAAAATTCAGTTCCCAAAAGAATATGGATCTTACAAATGAGAGGTTTCAAGCTATTTGGGGAATAGATTTTTTGGATCTATGGATGCATTGGAGCTTTGCTTGGTACCAAATGTTATTATGCCGAAGTTCAAGATCCCAAATTTTGAAAAATATGATAGGATTAAATGCTTAGTGACCTATGCCACGATGCATTATATAAAGATGGCTACATGTGCCCATGATAACAAGCTCTTAATTCATGTATTTCAAGACAGTGTTACAGGGTCGTTGCTAGGTGATATAATCAATTAGACAGAACTTGCATCATTTCATGAAAAGAACTAGTTAGGGCATTTGTAACCTAATACAAGCACATTATAGAGTTGGTTCCAAATTGGTTGTCTCTACAAAACATGAAAAAAAAAAAAGATGTTGAGAGCTTTAAAGTATACTTAAAGGTGGAAGGATGTTGTTGTCCAAATTCAACCACCTCTAACGAAAAAAAAAACTATAGTTATGTTTGTCAACACTCTTAAAACTCCATATTATAAGAGGATAACTTAAAATACAACTAAAAATTTTATTGATATGATCAAATTTGGGAAGATAATAGAGAATCCATAAAAAATGGAAAGCTTAAGGAGAATGATATAGTTAGTATAAAAGAAGTTGGTACACTAAGAATGAAAATAAGAGATATTCAAGTTGTGATTTGTGAAGGGAAATAGGTTAGAAATGTTACCCTATATCATTCTTACCAACTTTGCTATCGTACCATAAATAACCTTATTCAAAATCCTTATTTTCATCAACCTTATCTACGATCTATTACCCAATCATTGAAAAGTAAAAAAAGATCAAAAAACATTATAAAGAAAATCCCAATTTTGATTTTTGATTTTTTACCTTTATTGGTAAAGTACTAGTACCTCACCTTAGTACCTTTGAAAAAAATTCGAAATCCATTAGCAAATAGTTATGATCCAAACTATAAATGTGATTATCATATGAGAGCAATTAGGCACTTAATTGAAAAATACAAGTAGTTGAAAGAGAAAATCGAAAGTCTCATCCATAATGGCACCTCAAATCGAAAGTCATAAATTGATTTTTTCTTTGTTTTGGATGTCTTAAACATGAATTGTGGGAAAATTTTAGAAGTTTATAATAAGTTTTTTTATTTTCAATTTTAATTGTTTGGATTGTTGCATAATTAATTTTTCAAATGCATGTGAAAAAATCTCAAAAATTTTGGTGATTGTTGTTAAGAATGAGCATCATGAGCCATTTGCCTAAACATTTCATTCTTTTCAATTGAAAGACTAAGAACTTTGAAAATCTTTAGGGATGAAAGCTTTAAAACTTCACCCCACTTGACCATGATGAATTTTAAAAATTATTGATTTTCATTTGCACTACAAGCAATTAGATGGTCGATAATTTGTAAATCTTTTAAGGTACTTTCAAAGCTTTTCTGAATTTTGGTGATTTAATAAATATCAAGACTATTTTAAAAGCTTCACCACCCAAATTCCTTCGTAAATTCCAAAATCTCATATTTTTTCAAGTTATTTAATGCAACATTCTTTTCTTTGACCAAGTAATCTCCAACCTTATCTTGGGGGCAAACTTATTAAAAAGGCCAAATTTATTTGATGTCCCAAATAACTCTTTTTGACCATTCTAACCAATGAACATCCCAAAAGGTTGCAAAGAGAAAATTTGTTTTGTTTCGTTTTACTTAAGTAGAAAGTTGAGAAAATGCATCATAAGTATGAGTTGCAAAAAAAAAAAAAAAAAACAAAGAAAAAAGGAAAAAAAAAAAGAAAAGATATCATTTAGACATCATGCATATAAAACCAATGAGAAAAAAAAAGTCATTTCTTGATAATGTCTTTTTAGTAGAAGTATCTATACTTGAAATGAAAAATGGTCACCTTTTAAATTTCTTTCACGAAAAAAAAAATCCATTCGTTATCTCTTTTAAGCTTCTTAATTTTTCTTTCTGAATGAACCCTAACTAAAGATCATTCTTCCAAATTTGAGAGAAGTTAAAAATGTGAGATCTCACTAAAGAGGCATTTAAATCTAATGGGGCTAGGAAATAATACCTTATGTTAAAGGGGTAAGTTTGAAATAAGTTGAGTTCCAAAAGTTTTAAACTCATAAGAAAAAAGAAAAAAGGAAAAGAAAAAAAAAAAGAAAAATAAGGAAAAAGATGAAATGCATGTTTAAAGGAAAGAAAAATGTCTTTTAAGAAAAATGATCCTTGGTTCAAATATCTTTAAACACGTATTTTGAACCTTATTATCCTTTCTTTCAAAACCTCAAACCTTAGCCTTCATTGTGTCTTTTGCAAAGTTCATTTGGATTATATATGGATACCTAAGTTGGAATGCTTGTTTTTTAGGAAATCATTATGATTTGGTTTTAGAAATTACTAAATGTTAAAATCATTTTAATAATAAAATCATCTCAATAATTATATTACTATAATAATATTATAAAAAATACCTAACACTACCTTAGTTTGTTCTAAATTTTTATAATTGTATTCCAAACCTTAGGGAAGAGTATTAGCCATGATTCAAAGCAAACAAAAAGTTCAGTACAATTAGTTATTTTTATGACTTCTTTTATCCCATAAGTTATATTTTATTTGTTTAAAAAAAAACTCTCGTTTAATTTTTGAATCATTTCTTTATATCCAATTTTAAATTATTTACAGTAACTAAAAATAGCCACCCTTTCATAACTTCAATTATGAAAATTTAAACTTAAAATTTCTAATTAAAATCTAACATCTTTTACTGTTAAATCTCAAAATTATTGTTATTCTTGTTTAAACATTCATCATTTGAAATTTGAGAATAGGAATAAAAAGACATGGAAAAAAAATAAAGCATAGAATAGTGGTTGGATGAAAGAGAAAATTTAATAAAATGCATCATCCTTGCCTTTTATTGAAATGATAAAAAAAATGAAATCTTATTGCATAAAAGAATTCTTAATATTATTTTGAAAGAAAACCCAAAATGACAAGTAACATCCAACCAGCCTTAACATCCTTTTTGTTTTCAAAATTATGCCCCTATGTGATCAAGTGAAAGATTTTTATTGACATTTAGTCCCTCTAATTCATTAAAACTCTTTAAGTCTTTTCATATCACACCCGTTCCTGAACTTCACCCGAAGCATTGACATTGTGATTGAGCAATAGATTGCTATTAACGTTAGATGTTGTTACCTCTCATTTATCAAAGTTTATCATTCTATCCTTGATCAATCGTTGCACCTTATGCTTTAGGACAGTGTAATTCTCAGTGGAATGACCAATAATTCTATAATGATAGTTACAATGGGTTGTAAGATCATACCACTTAGGATAAGGTGGCTTGAACGGCTCCAAACGATTGGGGGCAATCAAGTGGTTGTTATAGAGCTCTCGGTATAACTCTATATAAGTCATGAAGATTGGGTCAAATGAGTTTTTCTCGGGTAGCTCGTAGCTCTCATGAACCACTTGTTAAGTTAGCAGAACGAATATGGGGTCTTATAAGAGGTTGAATATTAAAGTTGTATATGAGAGCTTGGGGGCTAAAAACAAGCTGGTATGTTGGTGAGTAAGGTATGGGTAGGGTGAGGTATTATTCACAGTAAGATAGTATGAGGAATAACTTTATGATGGATAAGGTTGATATCTCCTGAACTTTTCATTAAAACTCATAGCTTGAGCTTTAATATCTTTTTTCTTTGGTGCCTTCTTGGTTTCCCCTCCTTCCAACTTACCATTTTTAATGGTATTCTTAATGATTTCACTTAAGATCACCATGTCGATAAAATTTTTTATTGCATTCCCTATTATTTTTTCATAATAAAAAGATTTTAAAGTACTAACAAACAACACTGTGATCTCTTTTTCAGTCAAAAAAGGCTGCACCTGAATAGTTATGTCGTTCCACTTTTGGGCATACTTTTTGAATAAATCAATCGCATTTTTTTTCTATATTCTGCAAAGATAAACGATCAATGGCTAAATCTATGATATGTTAATATGGACTACTGAAGTCACGGGCCATGTCACTCTAAGATTGAATGCGAGTCTTGTCTAACTAAACATACCACCTAGCAGCAGATGCCATAAGGCTATCTTGAAAAATGTGCATTAACAGTTTTTCATTATTTATATGGGTAGCCATTTTTTAATAGTACATAGTAATGTGAGTCTTCAAACACTTTGTACCATCATACTTTTTAAACTTTGAAACCTTAAACTTTGAAGGAATAATGACATCTAGGACTAAATAAAACCCAACAACATCTACAGAACCATAAAAATCAATTCGCTCTATGGCTCGTAACATTTCCTCTAACAAGTTTATATTCTGTTCAACTTTTGAGCCTTCTAAAGTTTTCTTCTCTTTAGGTCTTAATTTCTTTTTCTCTTTCTTTTCTGGATCATCTAAGTTGAGAATTGGTATCGGTTCTACTGTCTTCTTAATAAAAATAAAATTTATATAACTCTAGTACTGCCCTAGGTTTGAAGCTGATATATTCTAGTATATGTATTTCCCATAAGATATATGAATTGTTGTGATGGTAGGTCTTAAGTAGATTGGGCTTGATATGGCCCAAAACTAAGAGGGTACAAAAAGTCATCAATCTCTTATAATGGATAGTTCTGCTAGCTAGTATTTTCTTCTATTGCTTTTACTTTGTTTAACTTATTCAAAGCATCCAAAATCTTACTTAACTCCCTTTTTCAGCTTCTCTTGAGTTTTTTCTATCCTTTCAAGACAATTGAAATTTTTTTGTTTCATTTGTTTGGCTCGAGCTCTTGTCTTGCATTGGTGAGTTAGTTATGTGGGGTTCTTGCTTGGTGGAGCTATCCTTGAACCTTGGGTACCACAATTGCATTATTATTAGAAATGCTATGCTTTACGTTTGGTAGGTTAATGCATGAATGGAATGTACATTTTCATGGATGAAATCTAATATGAAAATGATGTAGATGCATAATGTTAAATATGACAATGAAAATGATGCATGATATGATAATGTGAATGCACAAAGTCAATCAAACAAGATGGTTAGATCACCAAACTATTCTTTTTTGTGCTTTAATTTTGAAGTACATCTATCAATGGGCAAAAATGGCTCTATCTTAAGGCTGACCTTTTAAGCATAAATTATATGTAGGGTTAGGTGACTTTGACTACTAAAGATTCTTAAATTGTTCCTTACATTATTGTCCATCACGAACTAGTAAGACATTCCAATCCTCACCCATCATAGACTACTAACAAAAAAAATTCAATTTGAGTATGAGTATTTCGCTAGCCATTATAGAGATTATCATTTCATGAGAGCAAAGGTAATTTACTCCCTTCTAAGAGGGATGGAGCTCGAGTATAAAGCTCATGTAATAAGAATGCATGTGATAGTGTGTGAAGGAACATATAATTTTCAACCCTACATAAATCAAATAAAAGACAAAAAAGGGAAAAACATCAGTAAACAAATAATTACAATTTAAAACCATTAGATCAAAGTATATGATATATTTAAAATGTTATGGCCTGACTCTCCATAGCACTCTCCAGTGGAGTCGCCAATCTGTCAAAACATATAGATCCAAAAATCTATAACTAGATTTAATCAATGGAGTCCTTATTGCTTTTTTAACTAATTGTGATTTACCATCTAATGAATCTATCTTTTTAAGGAACTCATAAGCTTGACTAAAAGTTCCTAAAAGAATAGGTTCGGGTCTACAAACTAGAATAGGGTTCGAAAGTTCAGTTACATATGGATAAGGTTATTGCACCCTCATATGCTCATCCAAAGGATGATACCATTTTATTTTAAATTTATCCTAAGGTCTTGATGCTAATAGTCTTAAATTTTATGTTGAATATTAAAAATAATTCTTAAAATTCTCAATCAATTTGATAAAATTCTTAAGAATATTTTCTCACATCAAGAGTATTCAAAAATTTCATTTATTTTCTTGAAGAAGCTCCGTCATTGAAAATGGTTTAATTTTTTTTTTATTTTGGTTTTTATTGAAAATATATCTAATTATTCTATCATTTAGACCAAATTAGAAATATTTTTTTAATTTCTAAATTTTTCACCATTTAAGCCTATTTAAAAATTTTTCTTTTGTTTTTTTGGTTTTTAATGTCTTCCAGGGATGATTTTTTAAAACCTTTGAATACATTTTCTAAAGTTGTGAGTCTGTTTCATGTTAGGAACGATTTGTAAGACCTTTGAGAAAAATCTCTTAGTTTTTAAAACATAATTTATAAGATTTCTAGGCATGATCGTTAAAACCTATAGGTGTCATCTTTAAACTTTAAAGTTGTCTCCCTCTATTATTAAGAAACATTTACTTTTAAAGTTATATACCTCTATTTTCAAAGAGCTCGTCATAAAAAACAAAAGCAAGAAAAAATAAACAAAAAAAGATGAACAAAAAGGTGAATAATTTAGACCTAAATATAATAAATTGTTTATGTCTTTGTATAATTCTCGTTGCACAAAAAATGCACAATAAAAGATAATTATAAACATCTTATTTTGTCCGGATTCAAACCAATTAAGCTCAAATCAATCCAAGCCTCATTATTATCAAATTTTTCTTTATTTATATATTTTTGTTGTTTTTATTTATCTGTATATATATATATATATATTATCTTATTTATCTTTTATTTATATTCTTTTCTTTATCTGGTTAAATTTTCATTATGGTTTATCTTTAACTTCAATTTCATTTAAGCATTTTTAATTATTATATGTTTAGTTTTTTTTTTTCTAAAAAAAAAGAGAGATTGATTGGTCAAATTAACTAGGAGGAGGAATATATTATAAAGCTGAGAAAAGTTAGAAATTGGATTTAAGTTTGAATGTGGATTTTTCTTGATGATAATGCAGAGATTTTGGAAATTGGATCCAAGACAATCTAAAACTCTACAAACCTTAATTATAAGTGGGCTTGTAATTCACTTTCAAGAGAAACACAAGGAAATACAAAAAAATCAAAGAAAAATCACATAGAAAAACCAGGGGAATAAACCATTACAGAAAAAGCAATCGGGTAGAGAAAAAACCCATGATTAGCACTACCATCATCCTTAATTTGGCATCAACCATCTCAAATCTATTGTAGCCCAACCATATCTACCGTCACAAAACTTCCCATCCTACCACCATCTCTGAACCACTACTAGAAAATAACCCATCTTACATAAGCCAATCACAATAGTAAAATTTTGGTTAAATCTAGTTATCTCTGCCACTGCTATTACTAGCAACACCATAAATAGCCAATCAAAGGAACAATTAGAGAAAAATCAGTCAACCTTTGCTTACAAATAGTGACCTAACCCTTTTCACCACTAACACCTTCAACTTTAAAATTTAACACCATAGTCCACTGCCTTAATTGCAACCAATCATCTTTAAAGGCCAGAGTACCATCTCTAAACCAACCTTAGCCCATTACCCACTAGTTATCAAATTATCCTCACCACCATTAGTCATCTACTACCAAAACAGCCATGAATTCTAGCCTTTATAACTGAAAATCACAAAGCTGTGATACTCTCTACAAAATTCATTGAAATCAGAAACTCTAGCTACAATCCCAATCCCAATCGAGATCATAGCGCCAACCTGGACTGCCTTGCCCCCTAATATTAGATCTTCACGAAATGAACACCTCTCGAAAACCAAGCAAACCTAAAAACATATATTTAAAACAAAACAACCTAAATCAGAAACCAGGACTGGCAACAAGTACAGAAGATACGTATGAGTCCAGAAATCAGAATCCAAAAGTTATAAAGAAAAAAAAAAGGAAAAACAAATTTAGGTTTTTAACTTGATTGGTTTAACACGGCTTTGGGACTAAAAACTTATTGAGAAATTAGCCAAGAAGAAGAGGAAGAATATAACTAAATGTGGCGACCATCAAAATGGCAAAGAATGGGAAGAAAATCACGACTTCAAGCTCAAATCGATAAAGGCCCAGCAAGTTTCTGGAGAAACCAGTTAGAGCACGCGAAAGAAGGGGCCATGATGAGCACATGGATATTTTTTAGAACAATTCTGGCCATCGATGATCGACCAACGAACAGTGGTGTAAGGCAACGAAGGCGACGGAGTATCGCCCTTGTTCATCTGAAACTTATAGAGAGAAAAGAGAGATTAGTTTTTTAAAGAGAGAAAGTTAAAACATGAAAATAAGGAAAAGAACATAAAAATGGGCTTATATATAGTAAAGAAAATGATGCTAAGGAAACTGGGTTCCTTTTGACCTACTTCAAGATTTATGTGCCAACCCATTTAAAGACCCAACCTGATCGCCACTTGCTCCACAAATTTGATTGTGAGTCGTGAAGCCATTTCCAACCTGAAGCCGAGCCGTTGAACCCTTAAATCGCTATTGAGTCTAGAGCTAACTGATCTAAGCTGATTTCTTGAAGCCAAGCCGCGATTATTTTTTGTATTTTTCTCTTTTTTTTTGTTATTCTACTTATCATTTAATTTTTTTAAGTGAATTATTTTAGAAAAAATAAATAAAAATATTTCCAAAAATGATGATTACCAATTTCTCCTTTAAATAAAAAATGTATAAAAATATTTCAAAAAATGTTTTGAAAAAAAATTGAAGTATCAATTTTCTTCAAATAAAAAAATTTATTTCAACAAAACGTTTTAAGGAAAAGTTAAAGTATCAATTTTCCTAAAATAAAAAAATATTTCAAAAAAATATTTTAAAGAACAGTTAAAGTATTAATTTTTTTAGAATAAAAAAATATTTCAAAAAATGTTTAAGGAAAAGTTGAAGTATCAACTTTCTTTAAAGCAAAAATAATTTCCAAAAGATTTGAAGAAAGAGTTGAAATATCAATCTTTACTTAAACGAAAATTTTCAAGAATTTGAGAAAAAGTTGAAATATAAATTTTTTTTAAAGTTAAAATTTTTTAAAGAATTTCATAAAAAATAAAATAAATATTAAATGATTCGATAATGGAGTCTTTATAAGAGAAACAATAGTTTTCTTATATATTCTTGAGATGAGGGAATTCTCTTAATTTTTTGTTAAAATATTAGAGTCAGTTAAGAACAATTCTCAATAATTAATTATTTAGTAAGATTTTTAAAGGTTCAATGAATAACATAAAATCAAGCTAGTATCATTTTTTTATGGACATTATGAGGGTATTATAATTTTTCTCACACGTAACCATACTCTGAGATTAGTTCTGGTTTTGTATATCTTTTAAAAATACTTAAGTTAAGCTTGAATTTTTTTTTTTTAAATAAGATAAATTCAATTAAATGATTAATCATACCTAAAATAAAAAAAAAATTGATAATGATTCTTAAATCATATGTAATGATAAATTTACAGATCTAATACCTGATGAATTTATAACAATGCAGACTTTTCTGAATTCTATTTTCTTCTTTTTAACCTCTACTTGCTTACAACCTTCCATGTCGGTTTTTCCTAGAACTTGTCCCAATTAAGCTACATATTTTGAACATTATCTAGAAATATGACTTTAAGTTACTCGAAATATAATTATGGGATGTTACCATCAAACAATAAAGAGCAAAACATGCATCATGATAATATCTAGTGTGCTAGAAACCTTCAAGCATTTGAAAATGTTAATGAACAGGCATCTTATCTTAAATTATTAGCAGTTTAGGCGTACATGTCTTATAAATTGTGGTGGGAATCTCTCTCCATCACTGCCACCTTTATTCTGCAATATAACATATTTTTCTAATTAAGCGTTAATTTACCTAGCATTTAGTAATAAAAATTTCTAATTAAGGAACTATTAGCATGAGCCAGTTTGAATTTTGACAATAACAAGTCACATTATCATTTCTTAATGTAGCCGCACACAGTTTCTTCTATTAATGGTGAAACAGTGGTCCAGGACCAACTATAACTCTTGAGCTGCTCCCAACCACCACCAGATCCACACCAAATAAAAACAACTGCAAAGAAATACTCTTTGAAGAATGCAGACGGTAGCGTACTGAGTTTGCTTATTATACAAGGCATAAGCATCTGTCTCTGGAGATACCACAAGTTGCAATTGTCTGAGTAAAGCATTCAAAGCTTGGAAATTCGAGGCATAAAGAAAGTCAAGACTCCATTAACTCACCGGTACCTTAACACAAGTTCTGATTGATTTATTTGTTTGTACAAGGATCCAAGCAAAATGAGTGCCAATTTCCAGGATAAGAAAAAAATTGAAAGGAGCATTTTAGCTTAAAGTTTCAAGGATCAAACTGGTGTATATAAAATTATACATTAAACTATGATGCCAACAATGGAAAGGTGAGGAGAAAGATATCAGAGACCAAGACATAATTTAACAATTACTTTACATCCTCTCCCATGGTAGCATAAGGGAAAAAATCATAGTAAAAAAAAAACAAATTTGAAGGAAAAAAAAAAGAAGAAAAGGAGGCCAACTTGTAGTCATTATTTTTCATCGAGAAGCTCTTGGTTCAATATCCTTGAGAAGGCCAACAATCTGTTGCATGCTTGGCCGCTTGGTAGGAAGATCAGCTGTGCACAGATATCCAATCTTGAGGACCTCCTCCATTTGGTATTCTGGCCCTGCATCACGAATTTTAGGATCAATAGCATTTGAACCTTGGTTCTTTCTCACCAATCCTCTAACCCAACTCACTAAATTCGCTTCTTGGTCCTCCAGATAATCATCTCCAACTGGCTCTTTCCCTGTTATTAGCTCAAACAAAACAACACCAAAGCAATATACATCAGATTTTGGTGTAGGGGCATCACATTCCGGCTGAGAAAATTCTGGTGGTACATATCCAGGTGACCCACGTGCAATTTCATCCTCTAGACCAGTTCCAAAAATTTTGGCCAATCCAAAATCAGATAATCTAGGCTCCAAATTTAAGTCAAGATAAACACTACTAGCTTTAACATCTCTGTGGATTATTGGAGGTGAGCAGCCATGATGTAGAAATGCCAGTGCTCGTGCGGTACCAAGGGCTATTTTGTGTCGAAATGCCCAGGTTGTTAATCGCCCTTCAGAGCTGATATTTTGTATCCCATTATTATCTTCTTCCCAGGTATCAGTGCTCCAGTCCTCTGTTGCCTGAACACCCAGTGGCAAGTCATGTAGCAGATTCTGCAAGTTTCCATTATCCATGTAATCATAAATAGCAATCCTTTGATCCCCAGCCAAGCAATATCCAGTCAATGGAACAAGATTGGGATGTTTGATTCGACCAAGATACTCAAGCTCTCTTGCAGCTTCTTGGTCTGTCAACGTTGATCCATGAACCAAAACTTTAACAGCTACATGAATTCCACCAGGCAGGAATCCTCTATAAACAGGCCCAAATTTTCCTTCTGCTAGTAGAGTGCCCCGATCAAAATTTGAAGTTGCAGACAAGAGGTCTGCAAATGTGATATTTAATAGTGGTTTCTCAAATATCACTACGGGGACTGATGTTGCTTGCTTAACATCAGCCACCCATGTGGTCGAGTCAGTTTGGAAGGAAAAGGGGCCTGAAATATTTTGTTCCTCTTTATATGAAGGTTGCTTAACTACCCATGTCCTGGACTTCCTTCTGCAACCAACGGCTAGGAATAGCAACCCAGAAAGGAAGCAGACCATTGAGATGGTCAAAGCCAAGGCAAGCTTAAAACCCTTACGTCTATTGGCTCTTCTTTTGAAAAGGACAGGATTTGCAGCAATGGGACAGCTGTTTAATGAGCCATAAAAGGCTGTTTCAAAGGTCTCGGGGGAGAACCCCGAAGCACAAAGGGTTAAGTTGTTGTAAGAGAAGTTGTATCTCTCCATCGATAGGAGTTTTTCTAAGAGAGAAATAGGAATTTCGCCACTCAAATTGTTGTGTGAAACATCAAGTATTTTGAGGCTTTTGTTAGTTAGTGATGGAATTTGGCCAGCAAGATGGTTTGATGAAATATCAAGTGCACGTAAATAGCTCAGTTGTGAAATTTCACCAGAAATATGACCGATGAGATTGGTTTTAGACAAATTGAGATACTCTAAACCCAAAAGCATTCCAATTCTTGGGAATTTCTGTCTAGCAAATCTATTATATGCAAGATTAAGATGCCTAAGATTCTGAGCTTGACTCAGGTCTAGGAAAATTTCTCCACTAAGCTGGTTCTCAGACAAGTCTAGAAAAACCAAATGAGACCACTTGTAAGTAGAATTGAATTGTACCTGAGAAATGTGACCTCCAAACTGGTTCTTGCCGAGGTCAATCACCTCCAGCTGCCCTTGAAACACATCCATAACTGAACCATTAAACAAGTTCCCGGAAATGTTAAGGCTTGTAAGAGACTTCATTTCCGCAAAATCCGTGACTCGGCCATAAATCTCATTTCTGGCAATGTTCAAAGTTTTTAGCTTAGGAAATGCTGCACCAAAACCATCTGGCAAGGAACCATTAATACGATTTGCCGAGAGATCGAGTGAAACTAAAGACTGCCAACTTAGAATTCCTGTTGGAATGCTCCCCTCAAACCCATTTCCAGCAAACTTAAGAATTTGCAAGCTAACTAGGGAGCTTATAGCAGCAGGAATTTCACCAGAGAAATTATTGCCAGAAAGATCAATAACTTCAAGCAGACCAAAGTTACCAATATTGCTCGGGAGAGACCCTGAAATCTGATTAGATGAGAGATTAAGACTCTTAAGTGAGCCCAAACTCCACAAATCTGAAGGCAAAGCGGTGATTTTGTTTTTGCTAAGATCCAAAGACTGAAGCTGAGTTAGTTTTCCAATGGTGAAATCAGGAATCAAACCAGAGAGGCCTAAACCTGAAGCTTCAAACCCAATAATGTTCTCCTTCTTGGTATCACAGTGCACCCCTTCCCATGAACAAACGGAAGCGGAGGAGTTGTAGGACAACGTAGAGTTTGAGCCCATCTTCTTCAAGAAATCAGAGACATAAAACTCATCTGTATTGGGTAGTTGACAAGTAAAAAGCTTGAAGAAGAGTGACAGAATTAGTAAAGAAACAAAGAAACCAAAATCCATTTGAGCCAAAGGTCGAAACTTTGAAACAACAAGAAAGAAGAAAACTAAAAGGCACCAAGTTTAACCAACTCAAGTCTCTTTCTCTAGACTTCAAATTACCGAAACCATATCACAACTAGTTTTGAGTCAACCCGTGGCAGCACTTTTCCAAATTCTGCAAAGTCCATTAAAATCACTACTGCCAAGTAGAACCAACTGTTGAGCAGTTTTCTGGGTTTTCAAATACAAGATTATTATTTGCTAAATATGATGCGGACTAGGTAGGGGCTCTCGTGATGACCAGAAAATCCCCCAAAAAAAGTACCTGTAAGAAACCAACAAAATGAACACTGCTATTGAAGAATGAATGGTAATTAAAAAAAAAAAACAAAGGAACTTTGTTTGAGGATTAAGAGGCTTTGGGTGTCGCAGGAGAGAATGTCAACCTACCTTGTCTGGCTTTGCAAGTCTATCGAAGCCAACAAAACGAACAACAACGAAAGTGAAGCACTTTTGTCTTTGTGTAGAGCATGAACAGCTCTATTCCTTTTCCAAGTATAATTGTTATTATCAGTACAATTTTTTTGCTTTGCCCTGAAAATAATATTACTACTCAAGAGGAAGTCAAGAAGAGGTTTTTGAAAGGAGAGAGAAGCATAGACAAGGGTACCTTGGGAACGGAAAGATAGCAGTTTGGAACGGTCAGAAGTTAGCCTTCATAAATGAAAGAAGAATTCAATACAAATATATCACAAAAAATATAATTCGGGTTGGTGAATTTATCAGGGAGTGTTGGTGGGTATTCAATGATTCTTCATTGAGCGTTGATCATCTTTTCTTTATTTTTTCCTGCTAATTTATGAGAAGTTTTGGTTTCTTTTCTAGCTGATGCAGGGCTTCTCTTTGTTGTTAAAAAGAAAATTGGAAATATAAATGGGTTTTCAGTTTTACAAAGTAAATCAGCCTTGCGTTTTGCCTCTTTCACGGTGAATTTAATAGTTAATGTCAGACCTTAAAGCTTCTGCTTTCATCTCGTAAAGTTTGGTGAACTGTAGATATCATTCCAAGAATGTTTAGAAATGAAAAAGGTAATGGAAAAAAATTTTATGAAATAATTTTTCAGAATATGTTATTTTTATTTAAATTATATTATATAATTATATTATTTAAAAAATTATTTATTACACATTTAATTATTACATAAGATATATAATAAATAAATAATATTTTCAATATTATATTATATAGTATAATTTAAATGAAAATGACATGATATTGAGTAATTATTTCATAGAAAAAAAAAATTTTTGTTTACCTTTTGATTTCTAAACATTCAACTTTTTTTTAGCAAAATTATTTTTGTAATAGATTTTTGTTTGATTTGTTAAATTATACTGTCAAGGTAAGCAACATTGAATCGAAAGCATTACTGAACATTTTCTTTTAATCATCATGGCAAATTAGGAACCTAAAACAATAAATCCAAAACCTTTACAAAAAAGATTAATTGAGTCCACCAAGTTGCTGTCGTTGTTCTTCCTCTCATGATTTCGAATTGGGCTGCTCCAATACGTTTGATCATTTGAGTTTATTCTGTACCCCACTGTCCTAATTTCTCCAACTTGCTTTATGTACTTATGGCTGCTTCGTGGATTCATTACAATCACAACATTATTTCCTGTTACTACATGGTAAGGTATTAAAATAAAATTCAGGTTTTTAGGTATTTTTCTCTAACACAAATCCAATTAATATATACTTTCGAATTAGAAAACAAAAATACTTAGATTTTTTTTTCTATAGCATATCAATAATAATACTTTATATTCGAGTTTCGTCTTGATCAATTCTTAAAACTTGAGTTCTAATCAAATACACCACCTTTCAATTTTAATTTTTGTTTTAGCCTAGCTTCAATGGTAAACTAGAAATGAAGAAATCAAACAATAAAGGATTAGAAATAGCTTTTGCACATGCATTCTTTTTTTTAAAAATTAAAAAAGGGGGGGGGGGGGGGGGGGGAGAAAGTGAAGCGACTTGAGCATGCCAAGATCCGACAGGAAAATAAAAAAGAAGTGGGCAGGAGCTAGAAGCAATTTTAATGATTTGCATTGATTGAGGAAGATGAGTAACAAGAAATCAACTTACATTTATTAATTATATAATATAATATGCCCATACATTAATGTTTTCCATTGTCATGCTTATGCCAGCAAACTTATTCTTCTAACTATGTTTCTCCAAATAACATATTTTTCAGCTCAAATTTTAGTCACGTTATCAAACTTTAGTCCAATTAAGGAAACTTAGGACCATCAAATATTTATATAGAAATTCAACTCAAACTTAATCAAGAAAAGTAAAATTTACATAATCATTTTAGTTTTTTTTTTTTTAAAAAGTGAGTTTCCCATGATATATTACAATCATAGGTTTTTTCGAAGTAATAATAATAGATAAATTTTATGTGGTGATTTTTTTTATTTGATATTATTAAAATTTAATTTTGATCATTAAATTAAATGTTTCATATTCTATTAGCAAATCTCATATATGATTGTTGATTATGTGTGATGAAAATTGTTTAAAATGATATCAATCAAAATTCATAATCATATTTATTGTAATTTAGACAGCATATACTTACTCTGATGTGCATGCTAATCTTGACTGCTGTGATATAATAAAAGAAGTATTATGGAATATGAACTATAAAAATATATTTTTCAATTCATTTATAAAAAAAAAAATTATACTATTGAAACATTTATTAAGATAAAGAGATTTTAATAATAAAATTTAAAATTTAAATGTTTGAATTTCACTTCATTGTGTATTATTTGCTTGTGGAACTAAACAACTCTCAAAATTCAAAAAAAAAAAAAAAAATTTTTTATCTGGCTCAAAATTAAAAACTAATTAATTCATGTAAGTGAACGAAATGAGCAAACTAATTAAGAACCAATCTTTGAAAAAAAATTGATATGAACGAGGTAAGATTCCTCGTCTGAAATGGGTTCGAGCCCTGTGCCCGTACCCAGTTGTAAACCATTCCCATTACTTAAATTTTTATAGTCTACATTCAAATTGGGTTTTGTTTTCCCCTATGTTATCTGCTCTATCTTACATTGCAAGGACAAAAGTAATTTTTGTTTTGTCTAGTCAAATTATAAAAACTGTCATGCCCGTGCAAAAACATTCTGACCAAAACTTTTAAAGAAAAATGGAAAAGGGGAAGGCAATCATGAAAATAGTGGTTGGTGTTTTGAGATGAAAAGGCATGATAATTGCCACACAAATTTTTATGCAGGGAAAATGAATGGAGCAAACTTAAGCTTGGCCACTGCCACTGGTGACTAGCAATAATAATAGTACTAATAATAATCATCACAAGCAGTCAGGAAAACACTAATTTTTACCAACTTTTAGGACTGCGAGAGGCTGCTCCGTTCTAACTTCTAATTATTAGGCTGAGCCTTTCTTGAAAACTAACATGGACCGTTCAGTTGGGCCACTTTAACAATTATTTGAAGGGGTTTCCGTCTTTCCACTTTGTCTGTGAGGCCTTGACCTGGATCATAGGATCTAAACTCATAACCCAGAGTAAAAAATCCAGCATAAATCCACACTGTTGAACAAACAAGCCAGAGAGAATTACACATTGTTTATGACAATGTGATACATTTGTAACTTTTAAAATAATTAATCTTTTGCCTGTGACTAGACATTTCGAGATTAAACTCCCATATTACAACACCCTTTAATTAAAATGAAAAACTAAATTATCATTACCACATTGAATAATAAGTGGCACCACCGCAAGTTTGTTATTACTAACATAGAGACCCTTTGGGCCAGCCCTTAAGAGCCCAAAACTAAGTTAATCCATTCATATTCGTGAGTGCTTTTGTCCCCAATGAAAGACATTTTGACAAGGAAAACTAAAAAACAAAATAAATTTTCAATTTTTTTAATGTTCTTTTTTCTCCACTTTAATCACTCTCCTGGTTACAAAATACCATGTTGCTCAGGCAACAAGACAACAACGATAACTACATAAAATATAACAGCAGACAAACAGGTCAAAATTGCTCCAATTTGATATGGCTTAGTACTTCATATCCTGAATGGTCCATTTCCAGAGTTAGAATGGTCCAACTTCGCCTTCTTTAACCGTGTTCTCTTAGTGGCAATTTGTTGGAAAGGGTTTGGACCACCAAAGTTGTGCTTTTGGTGCCTTATCTTCTTCCTCTTACCACGGTCGTATTCTTCATCCCTGTAAAAGTTAAAACAGGCACTACGAGATCAAAACCTTAAAAAGGCAAAGCTCTGAGGGAATCAAAAGCACATTCTTTTCCAAATATTAACAAAATCAGCCGCTAAAGATGACATGGCAACCAAAGGAGATATATATATAACGAATGCATCTATGTTAACTCACCATTCATCCAGAACATAACCAATTTTGATACTTTCCATACCATTAGCTTCTACGGTCAGAGGAGGTGAGGAGAAGTCCTTATCATCCCATCTTGCAACTGCAGCAAGCAAAACAGGCCAAAGAATAACATAGCAGTCAAATAACATTCAACAAAATTACTGCTGGAGTGTCTCCCACAAAAGGCCAAAACCCCAAAGAAATGCAAAACAAAACCAATGGACTTTGCATAAAAGATTTAAATGCAGATGATGCACATATGAACACGAGAAATGAATTTCTAAAGCATGAGGCAAAAGATATGGAATATATATTTTAGATAAGTTCCTACCTGTTGTCTCCCCCAGACCTTGGGTAAGCACATGCCTATGCGGAGATGCACCCGTTTTGCTATCTTTCAAAGAATCAGTTTCTCTTGAGTTAAGCCGGTTTGCTTCTAAGACTGAGCCAGAACTCCTTTCTACCTGTTGATCAGTTGCAAGAATAGTAACATTCTCAAAAATCCTCTCTTTAAATTCTCCATCTATAGTATTCATCAAGGAGGTGGCACTATTGTTAACATTTTTCATAGCATCATTGGCTGCCTTTTTCCTCCCATGATGAATTGAACCTAAACTGATTGTGCTGGATTTCTCAGATGTAGATGGCCCCAGATCTGAGGGAAAACAATCCTTGCCCAACAAACTTTCTTTACAAAGAATGTGAGCCTTTAATGTTGATTTCTTAGTCCTTTTATGTTTCTTCCTGCTGTGCATGTGTAGAGATGCCCTGAAAAATTTTAATTTTAAGCCCATATGCATGTTGTTAAGCTGGCGCTTCAGATGCTTCTTCTTTGATTTTCTACAGGGTGCATATTCAGGTGCTTCGGTCTCCAAAGATCCATTTGGCATGTTCGAAGGGGATTCAGACCTAATTTTTAGGCTAATATCATCTCTCTTCTCGTTCAGTGACTTATCACAGGTACTATGGTTAGAAACATCTCCAATCTGGAAATGAATTTGGGAAACAAATTATAATTCAATGTACAAGTATAAATATTATTACTAGTATTAGATATGGAAAATGATATATACAATCACCTCACTACTGTCACATTTTGGCTTATTTGGAGACCTAATGGCATGAATCTTCTTAGATATTTCATTAGTAGTACTCGTAGATGGATTTTCACCAGGAACTTTCTTCACTGCTTCCTGTATCAAATCTTCTATTGCAACAGTAATTGATACGTCAATGTTTGAAGCAAGATTAATCTGGAGACATAAACGGATTTACAAATTAGAAACATTTACAAATGCCACCTGTGTAGGGAAAAGGAGACAGAAGCCTGTGTAGGGAATGAAATATGCATATACCTTCTGCAAAGTCTCTTTAGTCGCAACCTTATCAGCGACAGAGTTCTGGAAACCACCACAATTGGGTGATATCGTCATTGTGACTCCAAATTCCTTTTCAGTTTTTCCACTCTCATTGGAGTCACTATCTTTGGCAACAGCAGTAACAGCTGAATTTTCAATATTAGAAATCTTAACATTGCCAACCACAGAAGGCACTGATGGTTGCAAGTTTTTACCATGAACTAGGTTTGAAGCAGATGCTTGTGATGAGTCCTTCTTAAGCACTGAGCTTTCTGCCATTAGCTGCACAGTGTTTTGCTGAGAAGGCACTTCCTTCATGATTGGCTCCTTTGCTAAGCCACCATTAAAGGCATCCTTTTGAGGCATAGCAGCAGAATTGCCTGCAGCACATAATTTATTCTCAACTGGACCAGTTTGCACATGTTCCTTAAGATTTTGATTAAAAATGGATTTTCCATTCACATTTGCTTTTAAGTTCTCTCTCTGAAGAATATCAATAGGTTTTCTTGGAGTATTATTTCTTCTGTCACGAACATAAAACAACATGTAAGCTTTCTGCTCCAAAACAGTCCTCTCACTGACCTGGAAAACCTGTTGCATTATGTTTGGAAACACGTAAGAAGCTTCATTCTCAAGATCCATAATAATGCATTTAGTAAGGGATCTCTTAAATGATGGAAAAAAAACAAAAACAGTTTCTCACCCCCACCCTTAATCTCTCTTCATTCCTTTACATCTGATGAAATGAATATATTGTGTGAGTCATGTTTGATAAATTAAAGTAGTCCTCAAGTTCCAATAATGAACATCTCTTATGGCTTGCAAACATAGCATGGTAAGCCACATGTTTAAGATAAATATGTGCTTCTACATCTTGCAAAAACAACAGACTTAATATAAGTTCAGCATCTTGATCCGCTCCCCATATTTAGTGGGAATTGAAGAAAGAGGAGGAGGTAAATTCCTAATAAGTTGGGAATAATATCCTCTCACTGATCAACCCTGCTAGCATTCTAATAGCTAGAAAACATCTAAAGGACAAAATTGTTTCCAGTACCCTGTTGTCATCAAGGGAGTACCACATGCCACTTGATGTGCGAACAAAACAGTAGTAGTGGCCAGAATGAGTGCTCCATCCACAATGAACCAAAACGCCGTAAAGAGTGTAGTTCAAATCTCCTTCCTGCCAAGTCCAACAAACTTAACTTTTCAATTAGTTATGTAAAGCATGATGTCAAAGTTGTGGCAAGACAGATTACAAGAATAGTTTCTTCCTATAGCAGAATGCTGCAAGTATTCAGAATGAAAAAAAAATAACAGAATAAACAACAAATGAAGAGAAATTTCTTCCTAAGATCATTGTCCCTTAAAAGTCATATGAGAAAAGACACTTATATGGCATTGCATTATTCTTTTGACACTACTTTTTGTGTTTCACAAAGAATGGCTTAGATAACCTACAAACTCACTCACTTCAGAAAAGTACAGCATGCAATAGAAGTTTACTCACATTGGAACCACTGACAAAAGGCTTCATGTCTAAGGTCGGACCAAATACAACTTTCCTGTCAATCTTTTGCCCAAAATCATGTGCTCGAAATCTCTTTAAATGGATTGTAAGCACATGAGGTGCATCGTAAACTGTGAGCTGTTTCATTGCCCTAACCTTCTGCTTGCAGCGTTGGCAATGATACTGCCTCTCCCCTCCATCTAAAAGCTCCGCAGCAGTGAAGTTTTTAAGTGCTCTATGCATTGAATCTGCCTTAACTATTTCCAGACTTAAATCTAGGAAGGGATCAAATGTATTGGAGCAGTAAGAACACTGCATGCATTTCACCTGAAGATGTAACAAGAAACCATTGAATAATGTACAGAAGCATCGTTTTATAAGAAGTTTAAACAGTGCTTGAACATATATACTAAGTCAATGAATTTACATTGCTTAATCGCAACACACTCAGAAACTGTCAGAACCTAGCAAAAACTGTTTAGAATTTGGCCATATCATAATCCAGCAAGAAAAACTATACCTGACTACGAAGGCGGCCACCAAAGATCTTGTGCACTAAACTCTTCTCATAAGCACTAGGGGATTCACTTGGTACTCCTGAAGGTAAGCAGCACTTGTGCATGGATTCCAGCAGGTTTACCATGTACTCATGTGCATCCTCCTGTCGAGAATTTCGGAAGTTTCGAGATATGCCTAAGCATGAGGTCAAGATTCACAAGTTCAGGAAAATAAAGAGCAGAATAACTTAATCAGGAGAACGTCAATAATTAGCCATTAATATTAATATTAATATTAATATTATTTCAGGTTTAATTTGTGAAGTAATATAACAAATAACTCCCTCAAATGAATTTCAGAAATATATAGCTAACAGCATTGCCTTTTGAATAATCTCCATTGGCTAAGGATTAATAAGGAAATATCTAATGCACCTCAGTTGAATATCAAAATATTCAATAACATGATATACCAAAAGGATACATCGTAGGTTTGAGACCAGATCATTTGGTGCCAATATTCTCCCAGTTGATTGTAGAGCACGGCTAACATGTTTCTGGATAGCACATAAGGCACAAAATCCAGCAACACGACCTTCACAAAACAATTGAAATATGGCCATAAAAAACGATATATAAGAACATAACATGTGAAACAAGACTTGCATTTATAGGCGAAACATAACAGGCAACTTTGTGCATACATATTGATGCACATAAGTGAATAAACACATCTATAAAATGTTATACTGCACAAGAATAGAGAGAGAGAGAGAGAGAGAGAGAGAAGATAATTTCACTCACAAGAATTTTGATGCTTGCCACTTTGTAGGTAAGCTACTAAAGGTTCTGTGTATGTCAGACATTGCAATACCGAATTAAGAAAGCAAGTGTTTCCAAGATTCTGTAAACCAGCACCCTGTAAATTATTCATGCCATGTTAGTGGCTAAGTTAATTGTAAAATCCACCTTTCACAGCATTTTCCAACAATAACAAAGAAAACAAATCGGACATTTAAGACCAAGTTTGTTGGAAACAAGCAAAATACTTTGATTGAAGACACTTTATATTATCGTCAGACGAAACCAACAAAGCTCAAATGATAGAGAAGAGCTCTAGAAATCTCCAAAAAAACAGCATTTGACAAAAGACTCCATGTAAATGAAAAACGTATAAGAGCAAGCTCAATGAAGTAACGCTTCTTAACCATTAATGAAAATATCCAAGACAAATTAATAAGCAGAAAACACCCAAAGAAAAAGGATAGAATTTCACATAAAGTCATAAATGGAAAAGAACCCATCAAAAAATAACAAGAAGCATCAAATGAAAAGCTTACAATTTTACGAAAACTAATCCTCAAACTAAGAATTGGATCTAACCCATTCTCCCACATATCCGTCCCATCAACCTTCGTTCCTGTACCCACTTGACCAAATCCCACCCCATTTACCCTCTTCGGATCCGAACCAGGGTTTAGCGTCTCGATTCTAAAATCCCCACCTCTACAACTTTTAAACCCATTAAAGGGCTTCCTTGCTGGATGGAACTTGATCTTTCTCTCAGAAAGGTGACCACCGGAAGAAGCAGAAGCCGATGACCCGTTTCCAAGATCCGAACACTCCCCCGTTGTTGCTTCGATTCTCAATTCCGAGCAACTAATCACCGTTGCTTCCATGTTAAAAAAAAAAAAAAATCGGGTCAGCTATAAATTCCGGAGAGGTTTTTCCGTGGAAAAAAAAAATTTAAGCAGAGAGCCTTTTCGGATTCTGCGCAAGAGGGAAGGAAAATGAGAGAGACGAACGTCACTACTAAACCCTACTGCAAACACCCAAAAAATAAAATTTATTGTTTATTGGATGTTGATTTCACTAGGGTGGGGTGCGAAGCACCTGATTACTTTTTTTGCACAACGCGTTTTATATTAACCATTAGTAAGGTTTGTAAGGGACCAATGGGAGACCGCCACGACAGGAAAAAACATGTGTCTCATACGATGTTCCAAAATTTGCCTCGTTGGGGGAGTTAGGAACTGGCCGCCCTAAACCTTACAAATGGAACACGTGGCATTATTTGGTTTGTTAGGAGAAAGATGGGCCTACTTTTGGTGTTGGATGCCTGGAATGTGAAAGAGGGAACTAAATAAGATGCTTTAAAATCAATTTAAGGCCCAAACACTTGTGCTCATTTTGGCATTTGTGTTTGGTTAAATTAAATAATGTTTTTGGCCCTCTCAATTTTTGGTTGGAGGTAATTATTATTATTATTATTTTTTTGGAACAGCTCGGAGGTAATTTGAAACACCTTTTAAAATTTTACTGTGGTAAAAAAAAGTAGTAATTTGAAACACCTTTGTTATCAATGACTTCCCAAAAGTTACAGTAGGAAAGACAAACAAAATGCATCTATTACATGATATAAAGATAAAGATAAAGATAAAATAAAACACAGTTAAACTCAGTGGGTGATAAATGATTACTTGTTAATATCGGATCAATACATTCCACCTGATTTGAAATTTTATTAAAACTCAATTAAGCTTATTCTTTTATGCCTGTGTTCAATTCATAATTTATTGAAATCATTTAAATTATATTTGATAAACTTGATTAGATTTATACATAATAAATATTAAATATTAAATTATTGTATCATCATTTATTAAAAAAAAATTTTTTTGATTTAAATTCATGAGCTTCACGAATTAATTATTAAAAGGTTTAAACTCCTTTCAATTTATTATTGCAGTAACTCAAGTTCAAACTCAAATCTTCAATAAATGGAATCCAAAAAGCTTGCATTGGTTTACATTGTCGTTATACGGATAAGGAAAATATCCGCCCACATTGTGCAGTTCAAAAGAAGGGGAAAGGAAGTCGACCAAATCGGTGCACCACTGCCATTGTCACGAGTGCCACTAGTGGGCCGACTTGCACAATCCCACGTGTTTCGCACTTTTCATTACTTCTGCACAGAATGCAAGATTGGACCAAACTGTATATATGCAAGCATGATTCTCGGGCTCAAAAGTATCAAAATCTGAAAGATTTTGTCCATGGCTCAGGCCAATATCAAACAAATTTAACCTTTTACCTTTTGGCCCAAGCCATAATTATGAGATGGAACCTGCTCAGTTTGTAGAGTTGGGCTTAATGTAAGAACAGATCTAGGTACATCTGGGTATAGATTTGGTAACTAATTAATTTCGTATTACCTATACCATCATATTATGGTGAAAATTTTAAGCAACGCCTTGGATTCATGATGCATATATAATAATGATTAGAACTTGAAGGCCGTATTTGATTTAGTGACTAATGTCATAGTACATGCATTCTTTGTTATTGTTTAAAGAGTAATGATCGAATTCTTTTTTTTTTATCTAAAAAATTGGATTAATCCTTTACGGGTAATCGGCAAACTTACTTTGAGAAAGAGCATGACTATATTAGTTTGAAATGTTACTTCTATAATTTCTCAATTGGGATTATTACTAACATTTTTTACCTACGTATCAAATCCATGAACTCTGTCGCTGAAAATAAGAAAGTCCTTCAACGGGAGGGGAAAAAAAAAACACTTGAATAGCTTATTTTCCAATTCTAAAGTTTTCAAGGTGCTTGTTAATTTTCTCTCCAGGTGCCCCCTCCCAACAGGCCGCTAGGTGCGCCACTTTTATGGGCTACTGACTTTTGCATGTGAACAACTGCTTTTCTTTAATACCAAATTGGCCCCTAGACCATTATTGCTCTGCACAAAATTTGAATTGTGACATTTTCTTCTTTTTTCCATTTTCATTTTATTGGTCAAGATAATATTTATTTGCATTATTCATTTGTTTAGATAAAATTAAGAATGAGAATAATCTATAACTTAAATTACATATTAAATTATTATAATAACTTTGCCATTTAATTTATGAAAATTTAACAGCTGATATGTATATTTTTTAAAAATTCTATTATTTATAATCTAACTATAAGTAATAAAAAATAACAGCCTATTAAATTTTTATAATGCTTCTATTTGTTTATTTTGCTTCATCTAGCTTACATATAATTTTGTCTAAAACTCTTTACTAGTGCGACACTTATCCAATTTAGGATAATTTTTTTTTTTATTTTGTCAATAATACTTTTGTATTTCCACACACTAAAGATTAGGGGTAAAAAAAAAATTGAGAACAAACTAATTTGATATCATAGTGTTTGGTTTTGATAGAATTAGTTTTTTTTATTCAGTTCAGATCAAATTCAGATATTAAATGTATATATTAAATTTGGATAAAATTTTGAATCGAGATATGAAAAATAAAAAAAAAATCGAATCAAATTATATATTTTTATTAATTTTTATACATATTTTAAATTTTTTTAAAATTAAATAAATATTTTATATATAAATTTGTTTAAATATATTAAAAATTATATTAAAATAATTTATAAAAATTTAAAAATCGACAAACAAAATCAAATTGGTAAACTTCTATTTAGATCAAATCGATTTCAAGGGAAGGCTAATTCGGATCGAATTTTAGATATTCATAATTCTATACATTATCCTAAAAAATTTAATAAAATCCAGTCTGATCCAAATCATTGTCACTTCTATTAAAGATAAAAGGTCATGAGACATTGAAAAGATGTTGGATGTTTACTAAAAAGTGAAAAGCAAGCGAGAAAAAGTGAGAAAAGCAGCTTGATCTTATCTAAATTTTGTAAATATTATCTAAATAGTTTCAAAAGCTAATTCCTACTCTACTACCTTTATTAATATATTTCATTTCTTTTTTTTTTTTACTTTCTTTTCATTTCTTGTCTTTTTTTTTCTATGACTTGCTGAATCTTTAAGTTTTTTGTTATTCATAATTTTTCATCTCTAGTTTCGTGGCTATTGTATCTCACTTAAAAACTAATTTTAATTCATAAGTTTTTTTATTTATTTTATTAGATATTTTAAAGAAATTAATATGGGGTTTTTAGATATTAATAATTTAGAATCTATTATACAACCTTTGATGCTCTATATCAATAATTTAGAATCTATTATACTACCTTTGATGCTTTGTATCCTTTTTTTTTAATTTTTTTCTTTTTCCCTAAAGTTTTTTTCAGATCAATAAATATTATACTTACTATAGGATGTTTAATTGTTCTATAAACTTTTAGCATTGAGGAGATCCTTTTTCATTGAAAATAGAAGAAAAGGCAATTGAATTTAGGGCAAAAATAAAAAGAATATCATTGTGCGAGGGCAAGCCTTCTTTCATTCCCTTCGCTCTACTTACGTTACCATTCCTATCAATCTCAAGATTTATAGCTTTCTTCCTCCCCTTTTTCATTTTCAATTATTTATTTGAAAACTTGAATTTTTATTTTTATTTTTTTATCTTTTTGGGGCTTTTGTAAGTACAGATCAGTTGTCTATATGTGGGTTTCATAGTCTTTATAATTTTGATTCAAGTAATTATATTCATCTTTATAAATATATGATTTCAATATATACATATTCTTTACATGATATTTTATGGCTGAAAATATATTTGATTTGTTCTTTAGAATTTTTCAATTCTTTGCTTTCTCGCTATATTTCACCCATTGTAACAGTAGTTTCTTGAAATGGTGATCCTAAAAATAGATGAATAGTGATAACAAAACATAAATGCAATTATATATTGAATGAATTAATGAGTTTAAAGTAAAAATACTAAACATTTTAAAATTCCATCAAAACTAGCTTACAATAAAACTAAAAAAGATTTTTGATTTTTTAATTAGGGACTAAGGTTATTTATCTTTTGATTTTGCCTTATTACTTTTTATACTTCTTCCTCCACCCTTTTGTTCTAACCTTATTTTTGTTTGAATGGTTCTATCCCAATATATTTGATTGGAGGACTTTAAAATAAGTCGGTATTATTTTGTGTTTTTTATCACAGATATAGAAAAAGAAATTTTGTTAATTGAATTGAGTTTGATGAATTTTCTTAAGGTGAGATTTCACATCTTTTTTGTATTTTTTTCTTAAGAATAAATCATTGTAGCTAAGGTTTGAAAATAATTTTCAACCTAGATTCTTAATAGCATGTTTTCTTTACATGTGCTCTTTTCGTAAATTCAAATTTACATTTTAAATACTGTGGATTTTAGGTTTAAGATGTCTCTTTTAGATGAAAAGTATCATTTGTAAAAGTAAATGGTTGCATATAATTTGACTTGAGACTATATTTTTACAGCTTCGCTATCACTTTATTTTAAGTCATTGTGCTTTATATTAAGTGCATTAATAAAAAGTTTCAAAATATGTATATATGTATATTATGCAAGAAAGAAAATGATAAAGATTTATGGACATTCTTTATTAATAATTTTGACATTTATAATAGCTTAACTAATGAAGAAACTTTTATGATCAAGTTGTTTATATTTTGAGTTTATTAAGCATGCATTTTAGATTTTTGAGTCTCATTACTTATCTTAAAATTCTTGAAATGAGTCATATTATATGTCTAATTATGCTTTTAAAATTTAGAAGTAATATGTTTTAAAAAAATACTCTTGTTTTATTACTCTCCCTAAAGTTCTTGTAGGGGCTCGATAATGTATAAGCTAAGGAAGTCAAATAACTATTATTTTTTCGACTTTTTAATAATTGTGAGTGGCCATAAGTGTGTGCATACTTATGCTAGTTTCAAAGTTATTTTAGGCTTAATACTCAAATATACCAACCATTTATATAAAATGGATTTAAGCTCCTAGCATTTTATTAATAGCAAATTAGTTTATATTCTTTTATTTTTATGTAAATAAATCCACAAACTTTCAAATTAATGTAATTAAGTAAAATTTTCGTTAAATTAGACTAACTTTGATAACTGACATGATGACATGCTAAAAGATGTCCACATGATTGCTGATATGGCATTTTTACAAAAAATAAAAAATAAAAATTGCATTTGAGGCCAAAAATTGCAATACAACAAAAATACAAAAGGAAATAAATAGGAAAAAAACAACTAATATCTTTTACCATTCAAACTACTCATGTATCATATAATAGCAATAAAAGAATAAATAAATAGAGAAATAACATGTAATATCTTTCACCATTTAGACTTGTTCGTGTATCATACAACAAAAATAAAAGAGAAATTAAACAAGAAAAAATAGCAAATATCATCATCCAGACCTTTAAATAAAAGAGGAAAACAAAACAAAACAAAAATAGGTAAAATTTTGAGACAAAAAAATTCATTTCACTAACATCCATATACAACACCCATATTAAAACATGAACTTGTAATTACATTTGTCAAAAGGTAATTAGCAGTTTGGATTGCCAGATAACAAATTCAATAAAAACATTATGAAACAAAAAAAAATTCATAGCATTAACTAATATTTGAACATAAACATTCATGCTCAATTCTTTTTGTTGTTAGCATATAATTTCTCACTTGTTGCCCTCATCAATCAAAGTTTCACTTGGTGTCCTAGACTATATAGGAAAGATAGAGTAAAAAAAAAAGTAAGAGATTAGCTTATTTTTAAAAACACAAGTATTTGTCAATTTGAAAAGTTTAATATGCTTATATTTAGAATTGACTTTCCAATGTTTAAGTTAGTATATAAACCAATACCAAATAGTTATGGTGGCCTATTTTGTTGCTTTCTTTTCCCTTTGCCTCTTGTATGTAATACTTGTTGTTGAGTAATACTTTCATGTTTAACCTGCATTAAAACTTTCTTATTTATATATACATTTTTGAATCACACATAAATAGTTAATACATATGCCTTATTTATCCTAATAATACTCCATACAATTTCATTCAAATTTAATACCAAGAAAAACATTTTTAAATAAGTAAAAGGTTATTTAATAAATGTTGGATACATTTAATTTCAAGGTATAAGCTAGGTCACAAAAGTAATAATGAAGTAAAACTATGAGAGAAAAATAATACCATTAAAAAGTTGACAAGGTGTAAGGTTATATAGCATTAGATTAAGAAAATCATCTAATAGTCATGTAAAAGGTACAAACCACCACATAAGCTAAAAATATACTTAAAGAGACATATGAAATATCCAAACCATTTATAGGCATCCCAATTTTTGGTACAAAATAAGAAAACCTCATCTTTATTTGACAAATAAAAAAAAAATCAAATCCAACCAAATAAAAGACAAATATAATCACAACGTTATTCTTGTAGTTACATTACTTCACTTTCTTTAACTTATTCTTGCAACTAACATAAGTATAGATATAGAATTGGAAAATACTAAAAGTAAGACAATTTTAGCAATAATTTTTACCTCTCTTAGACTAGGATTTGCACAATTTATTCCTAAATTAGTAGTAGCACTTTCTTTTCAAGGATGTTTTCCATTTCAACCACAAATGGCAGAATTGATGTAACACATAAAAAAAATTTTCAATATAAATTTAGTCATAAAATTTCACAATACAAAAGTTAAATCAACAAAAATATAATATATATATACAAAAGTACTTATATCGGTAAACCTTTACCTTTCTAGTAATACCCAAAAAAAATTTTCAATAATAGCACAAGTTTTGCAGAAGTTTCAATCAAGTAAAACTTCTTTCACAAAACCCTAAATTGCAACACTTCCAAAACTCCAACTCAATCAAGACTCACACTTCAAAAAATCTAAATCAATCAAAATTTTTCTTTAAAAATCCTAAATAGCATAAACCCATACTTCAGAAAACTCTAACTAATCCAAACCTTTGAAAACTTTTAAATGACTAAAACCCTAAATCTAAAAAAAAAAAAATCCAAATCACCAAAAACCCCTTAATCACTAAAATCTTTTCTCCAAGTAACCTTAAATCAACCTAACCCTTAAATTAAAATGCATAGATTCTTTGTTTTATCTTCACTATTGAATGAAAGACACCATTGTTTCGACCCCACGAAGCCTCTAAATGAAACAAAAAAGCTCACTCTAAATCTTTTTGATCTTTTAGACCAACCAAGCCTTAATCATGATCGAATCCCTAAATCGTAGCAAGAACTCTTCGCTTTCCTTAATCACAATACGATTAGCTATTTTTCTTTTGTTTTTCAAATTTTTAGCTTTTAGTTCTCGATTTCCTTTTTAACCAAGGTACTTTTTTTTAACTGAGTATTTTTTTTATGATTTTTTTCTTCTTTCAGCAAAAATGTCATGTAATCTATCAACATAGATTGATTATTACACATCATCATCAACATTGGATGATGTGTGTCTAATACTAATGGTGGCTAGTCTAATTCAACGAAATTTTACTTAATTATATTATTTTTGAAAGTTTGTGGATTTATTTACATAAAAAAAAAATTAAAGAATATAGATTGATTTGCATGCAATAAAATGTTCAAGGCTTAAATCCATTTTGTATAAAATATTGAGGGTATATTTGAGTATTAAGCAACTGTTTTATTATATGCATAATAAAAAGAGAAAGATAGCTATATTTTTCCTTTCTAAACATATTTGTTTTAATAGATTTGAATTTTAGCTTTTGGTGTGATGATTGCTTATTTTCATAATTACTAATTTCTTTAATATATGTTTCATGTACTCATTTTGTCAAATAAATTTGGTGCTATAATTTTTGTAGTAGAAATTGAATTTACTAACAGTTAATTGTCGCTTACTTTTATGAAAAAAGTTAAAAGAAAATTTCAACAACATAAATGGTAAAAGGAAGGGTTCAAAATAACATAATATAGAACTTTAATTATTTTTTGTAATTTATAAATGAATTAGTTGATATTCCATTGCTATCATTATAATCCATTGATTTAATGTTTAAGTACTTAAAATATCACAATTCAATGTCTTTATTTTTTCCTCTATACATTTTTATTTTCTAAAAATTAATAGCATTGTCAATTTTTAAATATGATTATATTATATTTTTTTCATTGTTTATTATGCTTCTATTGTGTATCTGTAGTGAAACACATGATATTTTTCTAGTTTAACTATTATATAATTTTGTCTTCATGTTCACTATAGACAATTACTTTGTCGACACTTGTCAAAATACAATAGCATAGAGATTCAGTTAAATGTTATGGACAATGATGAAATTTCATTAGTTATCAGATAATTCAAAGTTTCAAATAACTAATTTCAGATCCTTTTCCTATTAAGAAATTCACCCTATAAATTTCAAGGACAAATCACAACAAATAAGAACCATAAGAAAATCTCCAAGCAAAAATCCTAAACACCGTAACAACCACCATAAGCTACAATAATAGTCACTATCAACCACACTAGATACCACCGCCGATCACTAAAAAGTAACTCCTCCACAGCCTACCATAACCAACATAAACACCTAGATTACCTCTACTAAAAAACTACAACATAATTTTATCTTTAAGTTCACTATAGACAATTATTTTATCGACACCTGTCCAAAACACAACAACATAAAGATTTAGTTAAATGTTAAAGATAGTGATAGAATTTCATTGGTTATCAGATAATTCAAAATTTTAAATAACCAATTTCATATCCTTCTCATGTTAAGAAATTCACCCTATTAAATTAAAAGACAAGTCACAACAAATAAAGACCATGAGAAAATCTCCAAGCAAAAGTCCTAAACACTATAACAACCACTACAAGCCGTGACAATAGTCACCATTGACCACACTAAATGCTACCACTGATCACTAAAAAGCAACTCCTCCACAACTTACCATAACTATCATAAATACCTAGATTATCTATACTAAAAGACTACAAAAATTAAAAATTATTATCTAAACTACCAACCCGACACCACAAAGACACAAGCAACAAAACTCAACAAAAAAAAAAAAAGAAAAAAACCCCATAAAACCTCTACTGCCTCTACCATCCAAAGCCATCACTTACATACTTTCATAATCTAACCACTACCAAAAACGCTACTTGAAACCTTATTTTCAATAAAAAAAAATCCTAAAATTCTAAAATAAAAAATCATAAAAAAACAAAGTTAACCACAATACCATAACCAAAAAGTAAGAAACAAACAACCATAAAAAAAAAAAAAGAATCCAATAACCAAGCAATGGATGAAAGGTGAAACTTATGATGGTTTTGAACATGAGAGATTTTTCAGGTGTATAAATGCTTTAAAAGAAGTTTGGTTCGAGCTTTCATGAAGAGGAAGTTCTGAGAAAGAGAGGGCCATTTCAAGGTTGTAATTATGGTTGTGATAGTATCACCGATGAGGAAGTTTAGAAAATCTAAAATGGTGGAAGTGAAGGATTAGGATAGGGAAAACACATATTTTAGTTTCAACAAATTGAAAGGTGATAAAAAAGCGATTTCAACGTTTAAAAAGTTTAATTTAAAGCTTTAAATCTAGCAAAATTTAAGAGTTTTCTAAAAAAATCCACTCTAATGAAAGCATAATTGACGAAAAGAGGATTTGGTGGGTGAAATTTGGATCGATTTCGATGCTAACGAGTAATCGTCGTCAATGGAGGACAACAATGATTGATCGAAATTTGGAAAAAAGATGTGGTTGTAGGGAAAGTGTTTTGGATAGAGATGGTACGAGTTTTTAATTTTAGAATGAGACATAAATGAAAAATGATGTTAAAAGAATTAGGATTTTATAATGGGATTTTTAGTTAAATTGGGGGTTTAGGTAAAAAAAAAGAAAAAAAATAAGGGATGAATCTTTTTTAAGTCATCTCGCATCAAATTGACTCATGCCTAGAGCTGATAATTCGGATTAGGCCTACATACAGATTAGGCCCAAACTACAACCAACTTGCATTGGACCCTTTCCCTAAACTTGGTTGGCCCAATATTAGTGGCCTATTTATACAAAACTCCTTATTCTTTTATTTGTTTATTTAATTTTCAAATTGCATGCATGCTTATATATTTTTTAAATAAATGTTTTAAATTTATTTGGATTATAATTTTAATTGGTGATAATAAAATAGTTAATAATGATAGGCAAATACTTAATAATTAAAAAACTACAAATTTTATAAGCATGAAATATAAGTCAATTTACTTGCATCTTTATTCATTATATTTCTTCTTGCATCATGTGAATCTAATAAAAAATGTGAGAATTATTAAAAGAATAAAAACAAAAAAAAAATTGAGCGTAAGTGAATTTTTTCCATAATGTGAAATTATAAGATAATCACATATGATTTTAAAAAATTTTTAGGCGAGAAAATATTTTAAATTTTATAAAAAAAAAAACTTTAAATAGATAAAAAAAGAATATATTTGAAATTAGATAAAAAAAATTAAATTTAAAATTTTTCATAAAATATAATAAGTTCAACAACATAATTTTTTAAGAAAACGAAATGTTTTTCTTGAATATTTTTGAAGTAAGAAAAAATATAAAAAAATTCTACAACAAAGCGCCCATAGATGCCATAGTTATAATATAAAGTCGTATCCTAATTTTGCATTATTCACCAAGGCAATAAATTTGATGACATTTATCATCTTTTGATTGGGTGTTCATTATTTTATATCAAGCCACACACTTGCCATTACGATCAAATTTTTTTTTTTTTGAATAATAGAGATCACTTATTCCTTTTTTGTTCATAGATTGACATAGACATAGTTAAAAGAAACTAAGGTTTTGATACATGATTAGTCAAGAAACTAACCAGAAAACATATGCTGGAGAGGAGAATATCCAACTTAACTTTTTGAAGTAAAATAGTAGGATTTCATTACTCAATTCCAATCCTATCTTGTTCATAGATAAGAACTAAAGTATTTAGGAAATCCTCTACCCATAGCCTTATTTCCTCTCCCCTTAAAGCCATATAGTGAGCCACCCTATTTCCCTCTCTATTGACATACAATCTATCCCATGATTTGAACATCTGCAACCTACACTCTATCTCCTCTATGGGGGTACCAAAAAAGAACAAGTTCCTCCTATACTGCCTCTTTACTTGGTTGATAATTTCCCTTGCGTCACCCTTCACATCAATCTAACTACACCCTATATTTGTTGCCAGCTGTACTGCTCCACCATAACCAGTGCTTCAATTGTCCCCGGGTCGCAGATGCCTAAGAATCGTTTGCAAAATACTTCTATGAGTTGTTCCTGTGCACTTTTAAATTCCTCCCTATATTGGATGGCATATTTTGTTGTGTATTGGCTACTTCTATCCACTTGGTTTTTCACCTTTCATTCCTACCCATCTAGATTAACCAAGAGACCATGAGAACTATTTTCAGCTTTTCCTGATCGAACCTAGTAGTCACTCTATCTAACCATACTCCAATCTGTTGTTCTTGAATTTTCATGAAATGACTTGTTAACCCCATTGCCTCTCATACTTTTGCTGCCTTTGGGCATTCAACTATTGCGTGTAGGACAATTTCCTCCCCAGTTATACATTTCTGGCACATCACTTGATCAAGCATCTTTCCGTTTTGGAGGTTTTTGTAAAACGGGAAGATTTCATTTCATAGCCTCCAACCAAAAACCTTTATTTTGCTTGGGATATTTGCCTGCCACACCTTGTGCTACATCTCTACTCTCTTTTTTTCCAATATTGCTTCTATTTTCTTCTTGGGCACCCTGCAGAGTCTGTGCGTGCATTCTCCGGAGGTGGTAACCTCTTCTGACACTATATTTGCCATCCCTATTGTAATGCCGGACTTGGATGTCCTGTGTTTCCATTCCACTTAGTATTATTACCATAATATCTCTAACTGTGGAAGTTGTAAACAAACTTTCCAGCTTCACCCTATCCCATCTGCATGTCTCCATGTCAATAAGGTTCCTAACCATAGCAATATCTGAAATGGGTTCCCTAACTAGAATGGGAGCAAAGTTTTCTACACTTGGTATCCATTTATCATGTCATATCCTAATTCTCTGCCCATTCCCCACACTCTAAGTAATTCTTAACTTTAGGATGTCTCTCCCCTTACATATGCTTTTCCACGTGTATGATGAATTTTTTCCCACTTAAGCATCAAGAAATAAGACATTGGGAAAATACTTTGCCTTAAGAACCTTATGCAACAGTGATGTTTTGTTATGTAAAAGTCTACATCCTTGCTTTGTTAGAAGAGCAAGGTTAAAGTTTTCCATTTTTCGAAACTTTTAGTTCTTCTTCTTTCTTCGTCTTGGATAGCTTGTTCCAAACTATCCAGTGTATACCCTTGTTCATCTGGTTGTGGCTCTACCAATATGTTGCCATGATCATATTTATTTTTTTGCATAGTCCCTTTAGGAAAAAGAAACGTGACATAGCATAGAACGAAATAGACTATAGGATGGCTTTCACGAAGGTCTCCTTACCTCTTGATGAAATCCATTTTTGGATCCAATTTTGGATTCTTTTTTTCATTGTTTCCACCACCCCTCTAAATGCTTTCTTCTTCCCTCTCCTCATAAAAGATGGCAGCCCCAAGTATTTTTTCGAACAATTTGTAGCTTGTACCCAAAAAAAGTCTTTGTCGTCTTCTTCATCTTGTGGCTAATATTTTTGCTGAACAGTAAACCTGATTTTTCATAATTTATCTTTTGTCTCGACCCCTATTTATATGTTGTTAGTATCTTCTTTACATGCTCCTATTCACTCGTTTTTGCTTTTATAAAAAGCAAACTATCATCAGTAAAAAAACAAATTTGTTGTTCTTGGACCACTTATACTAGCTCGGACCCCTTACAGCAGATCATTGTTTTGATACTTTGTTAACAGTGCTAAGAGGCCCTTAGTACAAATGAGAAACAAGTAGGGTGACAATGGGTTTCCCTGTTTCAATCTTCTTTTTGGGATGATAATTTTTGTTAAGCTGTCATTAATCACCATCTTATAAGAAACTGTTCTTACATAATGCATTATGCAAGAAATCCATTTTTCTTAGAAGCCCATTTTCCTCATAATAGCCTCAATAAAATCACATTCCACCCTATCATAGGCTTTACACATATCCAATTTCAATGCTGTCCAACCCTTTTCCCCCTTATTTTTATGCCTTAATGAGTATAGTAGTTTGTAAGCTACCAGTACATTGTCAGTTATAAGCCTTCCTGGGACAAAAGCACATTGATTCTTGGTATTACAATGGGGGTAATATCTGCTTCAATCTATTAGTGAGGGTTTTTACAACAAATTTATAAAGGACATTTCGCATACAAGTAGGCCTAAACATTGTCATCTTTGTTGGGTTAGGGGTCTTAGGAACCAGAGCTATATGAGTATCATTTATTCCTACTAAACTACTTTCCCCTTTAAGGACAAATAAGTAGAACTTTGTGATTTTGGATCAAATAATGTGCCAATATTTATAGTAAAAATGGGCTGCGTACCATCTGGGCCTAGGGCCTTTGTAGGGTGTATCTGATGTATGGCAGCTTTAATCTCGTCGAGAGTAAATTGCTGTGTAAGCTTGGCATTCATTTCCTCTATGACATATATGGGAATTGCTTCCAAAGTCTCCTATATGTTCATGGGCCCTTGGAACTTGAAAAGATTTGAGAAGTATTCCACCGCTACTTGCTCCACTTCAAGTTCTCTTTTTTGCCACTTGTCCATTTCATCCTTTAGACTTTTGACCCGATTTGTTCTTTTTCTATGGGTAGCATATGCATGAAAGAATTTGGTATTCTTGTCTCCTTCTCTAAGCCAACTCACCCTTGCACATTGACTGCAAAATAACTTTTCATATTCAAGCTTTTCATTCAGTTTTGTTTTGAGAGCCATTTCCCATGTCAAGTTCTTATTATTCAACCTTTGCCCACTGACTTCCTTAGCTGTTGGTGCAGCATTTCTATTTCTTCATGCATACCATGAAATTTCATCTAGCCTCATTCCATCAGCCTTTGTCTCACCCTATTTAGCTTCCCTTATAGATCTTTATTTTGACTCTCCTTCTAAACGTCTTCAATGATCTTCTTGCTATCTAGGTCCTTTAACCAAATTGCCTCAAGACACTTTCATCTCCTCCTAATTTACGCCACTTTCCTCTTGTATCCTCCCCTCGTATCAACCAAAATAAGACAGTGGTCCGATACAGAGCTTACTAGGGTCTTTACTGTGAATTGTACGAATAACTTATCCTATTTATTATTTGCTAGTGCCCGGTCTAGCCTTTCACGTATTACGCTTTCAATTGTTGATTCCCTTACCCATGTATATTTAATGCTTTCAAACTTCATATCGAATAGCCCTGTATCTGTTAGTGTATCTTGTAAAGCTATCATCTGCCATTTAGGTCTAACATTGCCCCCTTTCTTTTCACTATCCCAAAGTATCTCATTAAAGTCCCTAACGTATAGCCAAAGAAGGAAGCTTTGTTGTGCCAGCCTTTGAATAAGGCTTCATGCTTAATATCTTTCTCTTACATCCGGATCTCCATAGAACCCCGTAATCCTCCATTCTATTCCTTTCTTGTCGTTTATCTTCATATCAATATGGTACTTTGAAAAACTCAATAATTCCATATTTATGTCCTCCCTCCATAACATGCCCAATCCCCCACTCCTGCCCTGTGCTTCCACGCCTAAAGCTCTATGCATTTTACATTTCATCTTTACTTTTTCAAGTTTTGTATTGTTTAAGATGGTTTCGCATAAGAAAACCACATTGGGATCTTTCCTCTTCAGTATGTCCTAGAAGGCCCAAACTGCTCGCGAGTTCCCAAGCCTACAGTAATTCTAAGCTAGGTACCTCATTGCTCTCAACGGGACTGGACACCAATTTTCTCCCTTTGATCTGTATTTCCCTTTATATCCATTTCCTCGATCACCCAGCATCTTTTCCCCGCTATGTCTGTATCCATATTAGTTTCCTCCTTATGCACATTATTCCTCTTCCCTAGGTCAACTAATTCCCCCGCTTGTTCAACCCTAGGCTCTCTCACCAATTTCTTTCATTTTTACTTTCAGTAGTTTGCCTTCCCATCTGTGCTTGATTTAGTAATACTGCCTATCTATTTTACCTTTCTTGTTAAAACTACGTCACTACCCCTTAAGCCACACTCTATTGCCACGGTATTCTCATAATTAGAAACGTGGGTCCCGTTTTGCATTAATATTGTCCCTCTATTGTTCATGCAAATGAGCTTCCCCAAATTTGTGCCATGCATTACGTGAGCAGAATACTCCCCCTCATGCAAAATTTTTTTAATTCCTATATGGTCCCACCCGCTCTCTTTTCCATTACCCGTTTTGCCCAAAAATTCCTTTCCCTCTTGGGCTCCACCTATATGCTGATCTCAGTCATTGACTCCTTCCCACTTACGTTATCATTGTTAAAAACAGATTCCCTCACAAGATTTTCTTGTTTTTCATTCTCATCACCCCTAATCTCGGGATATTGTTATTGAGTCCCCCTATCAATCCGCTAGCAGTTAGCCTCCCCTTACGTTGGTTGACCATGTTCACTCATCGGGCCAGGCCACCATCTATCGTTGCCCCTGGCTATTTTTCTTATTCACTATTTCGCTTTCCATGATTACTGCTATGTAGTTCTTCTTTCGATCTTTATTGCTACGTTGTTTGTGCTATTGGTGATGCTTTCAGCCACCCTCCATATTGTTTTACATCTAATTCATTACCAGGGCATGGATTTTCTGCACAGTCATCTTCTACATGTCCTAATCGACCACAAGTATATTAAAAGGTTGGCAATCTCTCATAACTCAGTCGTCCCCATATATGCTTTATACCCTCCTCATTTGTAAGTAAAATGGCTCTCTTTAGTGGTTTATACACATCCATCTCCACCCTAATTCTCAGAAACCGAGTCCACCCTCTCGTGTTTAGGGTTGATTCCACTTTTTTGAGGGCGCCTAACTTTCTTTCAATCCTCTGTGCGGTTTCTTCATTCCTTAAGTCTAAAGGTAACCCATATGCCCTTACCCAAAGGGTAGCGTATTAAACATGTAACCCCTTGGCCTTAACCCTTCGTCATATTCTTTGAAGAATCGTTGTGGTATGGAGACCCACACCCAACTTACAAGATATTGTCTATTTTAACTCAAGCAAAGCTCTTCGCATCGCAATGCCTATTGTGTCGGCTTGGCCTTTCATAAGTGGAGACAGAATAAAATGTCCATAATAAAGACGCTTACTATCTTAACTCAAGCAAAGCTCTTCGCATCGCAATGCCTATTGTGTCGGCTTGGCCTTTCATAAGTGGAGACAGAATAAAATGTCCATAATAAAGACGCTTACTATCTGTTCTTGATTCAACAAACTTCCATTACAGTGTCCGAGTAAAGACTTTTACTTTCTCTCGAACCATAATAATATTATTTTATTTGATCAAATCATTAAATCATTTATTTCTTTTGAAATCTCTTTAGTGTTTATTTTTACACACGTCTTTTTTTAGGAGGTCTACAACCATTATGTGGGATAGGGTTACATCCCGTACGAAACTTAATAGTATACCACTTCTACGAATAGCTCGTAATGCTCCATCTCTTTCAAGACCTGGACCTTTTATTAGAACTTCCACTCGTCGCATACCTTGGTCTACTACTGTTCGAATAGCATTTCTCACTGCGGTTTGAGCAACAAAAGAAGTCCTTCTTCTTGAACCCTTGAATCCACAAATAGCTTTCATAGTTTTATCTTACAAAAAGTACTTTATAGATTTGGATTTAAGCTTCTACATATATATATCATAGTAAGTCCTCAAAGCATCCCGAGACATTATACACTTTTTTCGTTAAAACTTAATGTCTCTATCATACTTAATACAAAGCACACAGATCCATCGAATCACACTAAATGTTGGGCAAGCTCAACATAAAGCACACACAAACAACATAATCACACAAGACATTCGAATACCATGTAGCACTTAGTTTTTGTCTGATTGATGACTGATCTGATATTATTTATGGAGATTCACACCCAACCTATGAGGTATTATCCACTTTAACCTAAAGATCTTTTGGTTTTATCCCACAAAAAATATTTCATAGATTTAGATTTAATTCTCTACATATATATCATAACAGATCTTCAAAGTATTCAAATGTTGTATTGGAGCGTTACAAGTGGTTTATCAAAAGACCATGGCACCCTATTTAAGACTCTCTTTCTATTGACCACCTTTACAAATTTAAATAGATAAATATTCTCTTCTAGATCTACAATCCTAAACTCTTTGACTACCCTCCAGAGAAGTTTCAGAACTCTCTTCATTGCTTCCTTATTATATGGCCTCTTCATTGCTTCCTTATTATATGGCCTTTTTGTAAGCATCGTTCCAACCATCCATGCTTTTCTTCCTCCTTCCCTCCTTCGTTTTCATCCACTTCTGTAACAATACCTTCACACTTCACCTCTGTTAACTTAAGTTTCTCCCACATTCCTTCTAAATCCTCCTCCATTGGTAACTCCTTTCCATTATCAATTGACTTTACTAAATAAACTATGACTATCTAAGCTTCAAAGGACCCTATGGTAACTTTAAGTTAATACTCACTTGTAAAATCACAAAACTACTTCCTTTCGGAGAGCACCAGAAAGACTTATTATATTTTTCTATATAGTTTCACTTAAGCATCAACCTAAAATTAATATCTAACTTAACTTAATCGCCTTGCTATCTAACCAATTAAAACAGTTCAAAATAATTTACAATAATCTATAAATACTTCTATTAAAAACAGATCTTAATGCCATGTTCCAATTTTGAGCTTAATTGGAACTTTAATAAATGTCATTTAATTACTCACCACAATCTTTTTTTTTATTCATATATTTTTTAATTTAAAGATTTTTTTACTTTTCTTTAAAAACAAAAATATAAAGATATAGAAAAAAAAAAGGGAAATTGTGATTTTTATTTTTCTTTTATTAAGTTTTCAAAATATTTTTTAGAAAAATATTTTTCATAAAAAAATTAAAAGGGAAAGGAAAAAAAATAAAAGAAAAAAGAGATAATTGAGAATTTTTTTCATTTTCTATCATTTAATTTACCTATAATTTTTTTCTAAATAAATATTTTTTCATAAAAATTTATAAAAATAAAGAAAATATAAAATATCAATAATCAATAATCCCCAATGAATTAATAATTAATAATAATAATAACAATAATAATAAATTAAATTAAATTTGTTCTTAAGGGCAATCTAATTGAAGTCCTTAATTGATTGCCAAGAAAAGAAAAGATTAAAACATAGAGATTTTAATTCACTATAAATAGTCAATAAAGGATTAAAATCTTGAAATGTATTATAATAAATAAAGATATAAAATACATAAAATAACAATTATTTCTTTAAAACTATAATTTTTGTACTATTTTCATTTTTTTTAGAAAAAAAACTTATAATGTATGATAAATTAAAAATATCATACTATTGATTAAATAATTAAAATAAAATCTCAGTACTTCTAATATAATACAAAAAACCAATAATAAAATCAATAATTACAACATATTAAATATTATATTTAAAATTTTTGAAACTTTTAATATTGCGTGTGCATTAAATTTTGAGTATTTTATGTTAAAATAATAATAATAAATAAATAAATAAATAATATCACCTTGACTTATGGAGTCAAATTTTAGTTATAGGCAAAATAATAAACCAAGTTGACTTCTTAAGAAAGTTCTGTTTACTTTTGTGACACTCTAACAGAATTTCTGGATAACGTAGCTTGATAAAGAAACAACGCTGAAGCAGACCAGAGCCGAAACCTTGATTCTTAACGAACCCACCCTAAATCCTTGTCTTCATGCTTCTATTGGACTAGGATGCCAACCGTTTTTTTCCCCATAAAAATTTATTGAATGTGTCAACTGATTCATTTTATTTTTATGTAGTTGGTTTTAGGAAATCAACATATCAAAATTTGATAAGATAATTTCTCTAAATCATATTTTTTTTTATAAACACCTTTTTTAATCAGTTAAATATATATTTAAAATATTAAACATCAACTTTAAAATTAACTGATCATGAGTAAAAGAATTCATCTTAAATATAATATTACAAAAAATTTAAAATTTAATAGACATACAATAACACTAGTTTAAAAATTTTTTATCATATAATTATTATGTGACAAATTCAAAAAAATATAAAATATGATCATATAATAAAATTTAAATTATAATATTATATTAAATATCAAACTTAAAATTAATTTAAAAAAAACCTTAAAATTTAACATGAAATGATACCGCCAAACATTTTAATGAAATTGTTAAAAGTGGGAATGGTTGCTCAGCAAATATCCTCATCTCTTGTCTCATCATATCAAGTGGGATATTTGGCCAGCTTCAAGCTTTTGGATCCCTCCTGGCTTCTAGACTTGTACATTTTTTAGACTAATTAATGTGGGCTAACTACTACGTCCTCATCAGATTTATGATGTGACATTATAAGATGGAATAAAAATTATCATTAATAATTAATTTAGCAAGTATCTTTAAAGAGATATTTGGTTAAAAAAAAAATGTTTTTTAAAATCTTATTATTAGATATTTAATTTCAACGTTTAGTTTAAAGTAATTTAATTCTAAAAAAATTTGATATATTTTTAACAGTATCCAAAATTTCGAAATAAAAAATTTATCTTTTTTTTTATGATATTTTAAGATTTTAGAAAAAAAAGTTACGTTATTTTCAAATTTGACTTGACATAAAAATTATGAAATAATCGTTGTCATTTTGAAAAGTATGTTTAAAAATGAATGCAAGTCAGTTCTTAAATAATGCTGGCAAAAAATTTAGTTTCTATATGATGTTTGGCAAGAAAAATATTTTCAATAATCTCTTACAAAAAATTGAATTGAATTATTTAAAATATTTTTAGTCAAAAATACCTTAAATAATCCTTAAAAAAATTTTGTAAAAAGATTATTGAAGGTATTTATGGTAAAAAATACCTTGAATAACCTCCATTATATTTTTTGTAAGAGATTATTGAAGGTATTTTTGATCAAAAATATTTTCAATAATCCCCAACCATTTTTTTTTAGATTATTCAATGTGTTTTTCCCTAGAAATACCTTGAATAACCTCCAAAACAAAAACAAAAAAAATTAATAGAAGTTATTGAAGGTATTTTTGGTCAAAAATACCTTCAATAATTCACTTTAATTTTTATGATGTGATTATTCAAGACGTTTTTAGATAAAAACACCTTGAATAATTCCTAAAAAAATTTTAGAATTTAGGAATTATTCAAGGCGTTTTTGCTCATAAAACTCCTTAAATAATCCCTCCAATTTTGTATTAGAGATTATTCAAGATGTTTTTCTTAGAAAACGCTTTGAATAATACATTCATAAAATTGAATGGGGTTATTCAAGGTATTTCTGACTAAAAATATCTTCAATAATTTTTTTCCATTTGCGGATTATTCAAAATATTTTTTTTATAAAATAGGCCTTAATAATCCTCTCTAATTTTTTATTAGAAATTATTCAATGCATTTTCTGACCAAAAATGCCTTGAATAATCCAAAAAATTTGGGGTAGGATTATTTAACGTATTTTTTTGTCTAAAAGATACCTTAAATAATCCAAAAAAAAATTGAAGGGGATTATTCAAGGTGTTTTTCGCAAAAAATACTTTGAATAATCCCTTAGTAAAAAAATTGAAGGGATAAAATTAGAGGGGATTACTCAAGGTATTTTTGGCCAAAAACGTTTTTAATATTTTCTTTATAAAAATAGAAAGGAATATTAAATGTGTTTTTAGCCAAAAATATTTTAAATAATCCATTTTATAAAATTAGAGAGGATTATTCAAGGCGATTTGATCAAGAATACCTTGAATAATCTCTTCTAAAAAATGCATTGAATAATCTTCTTATAAAAATAGGAAGGGGTTATTCAAGGCAAATTTAACCAAAAATATCTTGAATAATTTTCTCATAAAAATGGAATGGGATTATTCAAAGCATTTTTTTTGCCAAAAAAGCCTTGAATAACCCTTTCTAAAAAATTGAAGAGGATTACTCAAGGCGTTTTTTCAATAATCCCCTCATAAAATCAGAGATTATAGTTCTTATTCCAAGAAGATTATAATAATTATTTAGGATTTAATATATGTAGATTCTCCCAACCAAAAGAGTGAATTTGAAAACGAGATGCCTTAAAAATAGAAGAAAATCGTAGGTATCAAATTAGTTTAAGGATCACACTTTCTCTCAAAATCTACAATTTCGCGAACCAAATGTCCTATAAATGTAAATTTATGCCTTTTTCTTTTTTTTTAATCAAATTACTATCATATTTTACCTGAATTTGTTGGATTATAATAAAGTTAGTTATTAGGTTAAAGCATATAGAAAAAAAATTAATAAATCAATATAAAAATAAAAATTACTTGACAATTTAATATCTTTGTAAAATTAAAAACTCTATAAATTCAAATATTTTAAAGTTTTGGTTCAAATTAAATAACATTGTGATGCAAATTTTGTGAGTTTATTTGGAAGAATTTGAGATAGTTAAACTAAAAAAAAGAGATAAATGCGGGAAGTTTTAGAAAATATTGCCAAAAATAAGGTATAAGATGATTTTGTAGTGATTTGGTGGTTGCAATTTTTAGGAAGTAAAAGTACAAAAGCAGACACAAAAATCAGATAGAGCACAAAGTGGAAATAATGAATAAGGAGATCAATGAAGAGACAAGTAAAATAATTATCCTAATTCTCTTTAATTTTAAGATAGCTTCTACTTCTACTTCATCTTTTGACAAAAGCTTGAAAAATGTCTTTACAATCATTGCAAAAATCTTTCTAGTGTTTTTTTTTTTTTACTATTGTTAATGTACGTCATCTCCTTCATAATTATGCATAAGAATCAAGCAGTACATAGAACAAAACCAGAAAATCATTACCTACTCAAGGTTGCTTAATATGGAATGAAATTAATGATTGAATATTCATCCATGAATATATCCATTAATAAACTAAAAGCTATATTTGCTTGAAATGATTGAAAAAAATTAGGACAATGAGAGAAAGTTTATTTCATTCAACAATTAAATAATGCCAAAAGATAAAGAGATTGCCAATTTTAAATAATTTTTGTTTCAAAATTTGTTTTTTCTATTCACATTTGCATTTAATTAATAAAAGGAAAACATGTGCTTATACTATATCTTTTTATCTTGTTGAGTGGGGATATGTTTAATCGATTAGAAAATGACTAAAAAGATTTAACTGATAGATAATCACCATCCCCTTATAAAACCTCCACCACCCCACCTCACAAATCAAATTCAATTTACGGAATCTTATAGATGTTAGAAAAATGAAAGGGTAAAACTAGAAAGATCTCGGCCCATACTGTTTATAAAAACATAATTTTAATGGGGGGCTTTGTAGAATGCTTCATCTTTCAAGAGAGTTTGCAGTAAATTATGGAATGCCACTTGGTTGATTTTAAAATGGATCTCTGCTTATATGAAACAACTTTTGTATTGAAATGTCTACTTGGAATGTCTATTATTCAGAAAGTGAGAGTATGAACAAGTATTTCAAAAATTATGTCAACTTAAGCATGTCAATGAGTAAGTTAGTTATTGAATATAAAAAAGCCCTTGATGTAAGGTACAATAAAGAAAGGAAAAAAATTTTCAAAACAATGAATTCCAAACCAATTTTGAAGATATTTTATCCAATGGAGAAAGAAGCTTTTTGAGGTTTACACGTGAAAAATGTTTAGAAAATTTCAAGCTGAATTGATTCATTCTTAACAGTATGTTACAAAAAATATGTTGTAAATAAGCAAGGGTATAATTATAGAATGCATGAGTTTGACAAAGAAAAGCCTAAATATATTGTGACATTTGTTTCCTTATTAGTAGCTACAACTTGTTTATGTCACTTGTTTGAATTTGTAGACATTTTTTGCAAACATCAGTTGATAGTTTTGATTAAAAAAAGATGCATTCAATACCTGATTGATATGTTTTAAATTTGTGGACAATGTCATAACGTTTAGGTTGGGAACCTACCCATTAGACACAAAAATCACAGAGTCATCAATAATCTTTTTTACCTAAGTGTGATTGCTCACCTATATGAATATATCCTTTTTAAGGATATCCTAAGTGTAAAGTAAAGGTCCCTAAAAAGAATAGGTTCTGGTAAGGTTTGGAAGTCAATTATGTGTAGAGAAGGTATTAGCATCCCTTTACACCCAAAATTGATACCAAATTAATTATGTGTTATCTAAATTAAATCTTAATCAAAGATAGTTTTATCATGCAAATCAAACAATTCCAATCCCTTTTTTTTTATTTACACCACATGTTCATGCAAAAAAATTCTATCAAAATATCAACAATCATGCAATAAATATTAAATCATACCACGCAAAAGTTATCATGCAATAAATATAAAATCATATCATACAATAAATAAAATCATATCATGCAATAAATCATGCAATAATATAAAATGATACCATGCAATAAATAATGCAATAATATAAAATCATACAATGCAAAAATTATCATACAATAATATAACACCATAAAAATCATTCATGCAAATATATATAATCATGCAATTAAATATAATCACATAAATAATTATATTAAAAATCATGCAATCAAATTAAATATAATCATACAAATAAATATATTAATAAATCACACAAATAAATATATTAATCATGCAAATAAATATATTAATAACATGCAATCACACATAAATATATTAGGTAATCAATATTAATAAGCATGCAATTAAATAAATCATGCAAGCAAATTAAATTCATGCAAATATAATATTAGTCATGCAAATTCATGCAAAACAAATACCATGTAATAAATGTAAAAATAAGAGTAAGCAATTAAAAATTATAAAAGTTATGCAAAAATCACAAAAAAATGAAAGCAAACATTACTTCAATAGATCAAGGGTTCCAACAATTTTTCACCTTTCAAAAACTAATGCCTCTTATTATAAATCTTAGCCTTCCTTAAAAAAACTCTAATTGGATCTTCTTGCAAATTTTTTTGCTTGATTGCTTCTTCCTTGTTGATTCAAAATTTTGCCCAAATTTTCTCTATTTTGAATGATCTCTGTTTGATCTTAAGTTAATTATTGTAGGCCCCCCCTTTGATCTTAAATTCAAAGTCCTTATATAGAGGTTGAATCCCTTTCAATTTGGAAGAAATTAATGCAACCAAATCTAAGATTTCTCTCCAAATTTTACTCTCTTTGTAATCTTTTATTTTTCAATAGATTAAGCCTCAAGTCTTTGCAAAAGTTTTCAATCATTAAAATTAAAATATGAGATAGAATCCAAGAGTTGAATTGAATCCATGATTTTTCATGCAAAATCTCACTTTTTTTATTTTTACCTTTTTTTTTTTTAAATTTTTTTTCCAATTGACTTTGACTCTTTTGACTAAAAAAATAAAAATTAAACCAAAAATTAAACTAAAAAAATTAAAATACAAATAAAGTTTAGAGCTTAATATTTGGGCTCAAAAATCACTTTTTCAATTAAAGCCCAATTGCACAATTAAAATTAAAATTCGAAGCCCAATAAATTTTGAAAAATCTTTAAACAAAATGTGGTGTCTACGAACAAGGGATGCTAAAAAGAGAAAAGTAGAACACATCTTGAATGAACAACATGATAAATGCTCAAAGTCTTCAATGATACTGTTTAATAGTGTAATAATTCATTCTTCAGAGCTTTTAGAAAAAGCTTTAAGATCTTAAAAACATTATGATGTGGCAATTGGAGGTTTACAACGGTTATTTGAAGAGCTTGATGCTTTGAAAATATTTGAGGAGGAGAAAAGTAATAGCACTAGTGTTTTAACAAGTGAAAATATTCTTGAAGATGTTTCAAAATATCATGAGACTCATTTTTTAAATTATAATATAACTTTGCTTAATCCTTCTTATTTGACTACTAAAGGGCGTCCTTGAATTTAAAATGAAAAAGACTTTAAAACAAAGAAATAATTCAAAAACTTGTTCATTCTATAAACAAAAAAGTCATACAAAATGCACTTACCTGTTACAAAAAAAATCAAGGTATTGTTTGATATTTTAAATTTGGTATAGTTTACAATATTAGCATTTCTTAATTTTTTTACTTTTTTTTTACGGTGTGATTCTAACAAGAGATAGTGTCAAATCTCAATATTGCTAAAACTTATTATTCCATTCAATTAAATGAAGTAATAATAAGTCAACATTCTAATATTTTTATTACTTTTTTACTTTGTTCAAACATGTTATTTAATTTATTTAAACTATTAATTGGTAAATTTGTCTTATTAGAATTATGAATCACTTGAAATATCTTGGTGATGTAGGATCCAAGTACCACTCAAAATTGATATCAAGGATAATCAAATATGTCTTTAGAGTATTACACTACGAATTTCATAGTAAAATAATTTATATTTTATATGATTTATCTCCTAAACATTGACAAATTTTATATAAATATCTTATTCATGTATTTCTTTTAATATTATTAGTGATTAATTTCTTTTTATTTAATTTTGTTGTAGGATTTGATAATTGCCGTGCAATAATTGCCTATTGGGACAACAAAATAGGTTTAGGCATGATTGTGATTACAATGGCATTTTTTTATTTCAAAATCATTATTGGTTATCAAGATTGATTGTCAATGTTTTCATTTCTAAATCATTATTGATTATCAAACTTAGTTGTCATAAATTCTATGATTTAAAATAAAATAAAATAGAGTTTATGGTACCAAAAAAAAAAAAAAAACCAGAGTTTATGATACCAACTTGTATCATCACACCTTAATTCCTTGCCAGCATAACAACCTTCCATCACAGCATAACAGTGTTAAACCCTTTATTAACTGCTTCTCACGCAGCTCTCACAACTTTCAAAAAAGGCCACGTGTTCACCACTATTGGGTATTTCCCTAAATCCTTAACCCTTTCATATCTTATAACATAATAGCCAATATAATATGTATGATTCCAGAGAAATAACATAAAAAAGATCTTTAATTGTAGAGAGAGGAACCAAAAGCTCTCAAATCCATATAAAAAAAATCAAGAAAATAACATTTTTTTCCAATAATTACTAAAGAAAACAAGCTAAAGAGGAAAACAAGTGAGATGGATAGGTTTTTAAAAGCCATTTAAGATAGAAGAGTTAAGGATCCTATTTTAGATCATGAGTTTTAATCACATGTTCCTAAGAATATAAATGGATTTTACAGGTAAAAGTTGCGAGGTTAGTGTCACTTGTTACCTTAACCATGTGCGGATGATAGACCAATGAAAAATCTTATGAGTGGTGCCTATTTAGGTTTTGTCATTTGTGTTTTTTTTTTTTACTAAAAAATAAACATTCCTTTCAAAGTAGTAGTTTTTAAGCACATTTTTTTCTTTGTTTTGGATAAATCATTTCATTTTCATCCCCTTTCCAAAATAGACAATATGTCATACAATGAATATTTCTCCAAATACAAATGTGTTAAAAAAGAACTATCTAATAACCAAAATGTACAGGCACACATACAAGTGCTTTAACATATTAGGTTGCCAACAAAATGTCCACTATTGCTCAATAATCATCTTGACCAAACTTTGAATTTCATCCATAGAGATGATTGATTTTGCGATAAACCTTTTATGTGGCATGAGGAAAAGGGTTCATCTCGATCATCTCCAGACTGTCTCATTAGCATCTGTGAATATGGGATTGTGTTGTTCTATAAGGCATTGAACAACCTCATATTTGGATACTTTTATTTCTATAAAACTTTATATCAATTTTAGAGTCAAAATGTTATTTTAGAGTACCCTAAAAAAACCAGGTTGAATCATCTTTCTTTTCAAATCCTTCTAACCATTTCTATTGCATAATCACCCAAGTGTACACCGAATCCTTGCAACACAAATGGTAATTATCTTATCACATAATTAGGTTAAGTAATCTTTGTGGACAAATTAACATATTAGAGCTCTATTAGGTTGATGCTTTTGCTATTCAATTTTTTTTCAAAAAAATGAATATAAAACAAAAGGCCAATAGTTGAACCTTTAAGCATGGGGATATAACTGGCTGATTTTATAGGGATACCCAATGTATTTGATACTACAAAAAAAATCTATTTTGCAAGAGCTTTACTATAAAACTTGACAATAAGGATTATTGGTATCCCAACAAGCATTCTTCCCAAAAAGTATGGATTGTTAGTTGTGAAGTAAATATTTGTGGAACTACTTTCTGGTGGAATTGGTGGTACGTCTGCTGATCCTAGCAGCCTAGTTAACATTACTACATCAAGTTATATGGATGAATGTTAAAGCATAATCTTATATCTCTATTGGGTGTAGTTGCAAAAAGAGAGAATCTATAGATTTTCTTTGCTAATGCAAATACAAATAACATTACTCTTATTTCTATATAAATGGCATTTATTAAATAAGATATTTATATTATCTGAATAAATGATGCTTACTTATCTAGTAACGTGTACGTCTTTGCACTGCTAAAGTAATTTTGAGTTCCTATTAATACGAAAACATTAGTTATGATGTTAGTAAAATAGTTGATTACTTTATTTGTTTTGTCTGTAGGGTAGAGTGCCTAACTACCTATGCAATGGAAGAACTAAACACAATACCACCTAGATGAAGGTAATGTTACTAAGTCACTTGATCTAAAGGTAATACATTAGGTTAAATAGTAGCATTTTGTATAAAAAATGAATGTTATCCATATAATCGTATTCTATACCAAAATAAGGCACATATTTTTTAAAAACACCCACCATATACTTTCATAATTTCTTAGATAACTTTTCCTCTATCTAATGCATTTGGTCTATCTTTTTTATGTAGTCATATATGTTGATGCATATTATTCATATTAATCATATTTGTCAAAATGCAAAACCCTAGCTGATAATTACTCTAGGTGTATCTTTTAAATGATCCAACAGCTTCAGAAAATTTCATTGACACAACAACCGACATTCCCCTAATACAGTTAGGAGTGCAATAAAAATGAAAACTCTTTTATTTTTCATTTAATCATAGGCTTTTCAAAAGGAAGCAAATGGAAATTCTCTTTGGTGTGCTAAATCATGCAAATTTTAAGTTCTTAAAATAACTTGAAAAACTATAGATAATGTAAAAAGGGAAAATGTACAAAAAGAATGAAAAATAAGAACTAATTAAATAAAAAGAACGGATTATCAAAATTCATATTGTCAAAAAGAAAACGATTATCAAAGTTCATTACTAAGAAAAACAAAATATGTCATATACAAAACCATTCTAACTTATCTTGAATGAAAAGGAACTAAGCAGCAACTAATAAAAGAAAACACAACAAAAGCCCTGTGTTACATCATTCCAAGTTTTCTGAAACAGAAATCAAGTTTACCATCTTAGTAATACTATGGGGATCCGTTGCTTGCCTTTGCCTTCCTCGTACCCTTGGATAGATGACAGGTGGGTGTGCTACAACTACAACTAGACTTGATTTTGGCTGGCTATGAAATGGCTACATCAGGATGTAATAGATTATGTAATCAAAATTTTCTAAAGCTATGTAATCCTAATGTATCAAAAGGACAAATTAAGATACAAAATACTCAATCCTTTTAAACAAGCAAATCTTGGCCTAAAAAAGAAAATTAAACAGGCAATAATGAGCTTGATAATATGATCACTAGTTGATAGCCTCTTGGGAATTTGCACAATTAATTAAAAAATAAAGGCTCAAAATTTTGTTAGACTTGCAACTCACAATGCACATGACATTAATTTTCATAAATAAATTAGTGAACTTCTAATCATTTTGTACAAATGGCTCACTTCCTACTTCATTACACCATATCTATCATGCAACAAAAGCCCAAGATTTATCAAGCTCCAACTAAAGCAAGCTATGAATTTTTTGTTTCATTTTTGTAATGCATTGTCTCCAATTTATTGTAATGGGTTCTATCTCCTAATACATCAAATTTCCATTTTCTATAACATTGCTAATGATTCACATGACATTCAAAATCAATGATCAGCTCAAAGCCCTAATTAGAAAAAAGAAAGCAAAAAGAAAAAAAAAATTACCTTTGGGTGTAGATTAAATGAAGCGACAATCAAAGAAGAACTTTTTTTTTTTTTTTTTGGGAGAGGTGACAGTGAAAGTCAAGAGATATTTCTTGTGACAATTGAAGAGGGAGGCGGTAATAAAAAGCAAAGTTTTAATTAAAATTAATTAACCCTAAATAAATTTATTAATATTTATTTTTAAGTGCTTGAAAAGTTTAAATTGTATTCATCAAATGAAATATTATTATATTATTGACTAATAGTGTATAGAAGTGATCTATTATTAGTATACAAAATATTAATCCTAAAAATAATAACAATAATAATAAATACAATTACATTTATTCTTAAGGGCAATCTAATTGAAGTGCTTAATTGATTGCCAAGAAAAGAAAAGATCTAAGCATAGAGATTTTAACTCATTATTTATAATCAATAAAAGATTAAAATCTTAAAATGTATTATAATAAATAGAACTATAGAACACAAAAAAATAATAATATTTCATTAAAATTATAATTATTGTACTGCTTTCATTTTTCTTTGTTTTTAGAAAAAATTTTCTAATGTATGAGAAAAATCGTACTATTAATTAAATAATTAAAATAAAATCTATATTAATACTTCTAATATAGTACAAAAACCAGTAACAAAATCAATAATTACAACATATTAAATATTATATCTAAAATTTTTTTAAACTTTTACTATTTCGTGTGTATTAAAATTTTTAGTATTTTATGTTAAAATAATAATAAATACATTAAAATAAAAAAATAAATAAAAAATATCACCTTGACGTAGGGATTCAAATTTTAGTTATAGGCAAAATAATAAACCAAGTTGACTTCCGAAGAAAGTGCTGTTTACTTTTGTGACACTGTAACAGAATTTCTGGAAAACGTAGCTTGATAATGAAACAATGCTGGATACGACCAGATCAGACCCGAAACCTTAATTCCTAACTAACCCACCTTAAATTTTTGTCTTCAAGCTTCTATTGGACTTAGTTGCCAACCAATTTTTTTCTCCTAAAAATTTATTGAATGTGTCAACTGATTCATTTTTTTTTTATATTTGTAGTTGGTTTTAGGAAAACAACTTATCAAAATTTGATAAGATAACTTCTCTAAATAGGATTTTTTTTTTTTTGCATAAACATTTTTTTCAATATGTTAAATAAACATTTAAAATGTTAAGCATTTATTTTAAATTTAATTAATCATAAGTAAAAGAACTCATTTTAAATATAAAATTATAAAAAATTTTAATTTTAATAATGTGAGATAATATCATTTTAATAAATTCACTATTATGTTGATAAACTAAAAAAAAAATCATAATAAAATTTAAATTTTAATACCATATTAAACATTCAATTTAAAATTATCTTAAAAAACCTAAACTCTAACATGAAAAAATACCGCCAAACGTTTTAATGAAATTGTTAAAAGTGGGAATGGTTGCTCAGCAAATATCCTCATCTCTTGTCTCATCATATCTAGGGGATATTTGGCTAGGTTCAAGCTTTTGTATCCCTTCTTGCTTGTAGACTTGTTCATTTTTTAGACTGATTAACGTGGGCTAACGACCACGTCCTCATCATATTTATAATGTGACATTATAAGATGGAATCAATATTATCATTAATGATTAATCTAACAAGTATCTTTAAATGTAGATTTTGAATTCTTATGGCTTTTTTTAAAAATTTAATTAATATCATCTTGTGTGAATTCGTTGAATCAAAATTAATTATCGAGTTAAAGCATATATGAAAAAAATTAATAACTCAATATACTATATAAAAATTACTTGACAATTTATTACCCTTGTAAAATTTAAAAGCTCTACAAATTCAATTATTTTAAAGTTTGTGTACAAATTAAGTAACATTATGACGCAAAATTTGAGACAGTTAAATTGAAAAGAAAAGATCAATGTGAGAAGTTTCAGAGAATACCGTCAAAGTAAGGTATAAGATGATTTTGTAGTAATTTGGCGGTTGCTGTTTCCAGGAACTAAAAGAAGAGGAGCAGACACAGGAATCAGACAGAGCAGAAAGAGGAAATAATGAACACGGAGATCAATAAAGAGACGAGTAAAATAATTATCCCAAGTCTCTTTGATTTTAAGATAGCTTCTACTTCTACTTCATCCTTTGACAGAAGCTTGAAAAATATCCTTACAATCATCGCAGAAATCTTTCTACGTGTTTTCTTTTACTGTTGTTATGGTGTGCCATTTCCCCATAATTATGCATAGGAATCAAACAGTACAAAGAAGAAAATCAGAAAATCATTGGCTATTCGAGGTTGCTTAATATGGAGTAAAATTAGTGATTGAATGTTCATCAATGAATATATCCATTAATAAACTGAAAGCTATATTTGCTAGAAATAATTTAAAAAAATTAAGACAATGAGAGAAAGCTTATTTCATTCAACAATTAAATCATGCCAAAAGACAAAGAGGTTGCCGATTTTAAATAATTTTTGTTCTATCCATTCACATTTGCATCTAATTAATAAAAGGAATACGTGTGTTTATACTATATTTTTTTTATCTCGTTGAATGGGGAGTTGTTTAACCAATTAGAAAATGACTAAAAGGATTCAATTGATGCATAATCCCCATCCCTCTCGTAAAACCTCCACTACCCCACCTCACAAATCAAATTCAATTGACAGAATCTTATAAATGTTAGAAAAATGAGGGGGTAAAACTAGAAAGATCTTGGCCCACGCAATTTACCAATACATAATTTTAATTGGGGGGGGGGGGGGTGAGGGGGGAGGGGGGAGGGGGGAGGTGGGGGGCTTCTATAGAATGCTTTCATCGTTCAAGAGAGTTGCAGTAAATTATGGAATGCCACCTAGTTGATTTCTAGTAATTGCAGCAAAGCCTATCTGTCCAGCATAGCAATCTCAGAAAAACAGAGTGCTTTGGCCAAGAATAATGGGGACATAAGAGTAAAACAATTTAATTGGAAGATATAATTTCATGCATAAAAATGGTGACTTACATGACATAAATTTGTTTGTTTATCTTTATTAATGCTACAAATGCTAAACGACAATTATCAAAAAAATAATGCTAAATCACAAGAACCCTTAGTAATAGCATGATTTGATGAGTTGAAATAAGAGAAAATTAAACAGTCTCAAAGTCTCAATTTGCGCGTCAATTTGATTGTCCTTCATATCCCAATATGAATATAAATAGTACAATAATAATGGTGATATTTTATAGTTATATAATAAAAAAGAAATTAAGAGAAAAAAATGGAAAAAGAGAGTGAGACACCCCACAAGACATGGTCTCTTCAGGCTAAAGACTTCAATAATACTGACTTTATTAACAAGCAGAAAAAGAGCCTAACTAAGGACTTCAATATGGAGGACCTTCATCATGATATATCCACCGCTGAGCATTGGAATTCAATCTGATTTTGATATTTGAACCATCAACAGTGGAACGGGAAGAGGAGCAAAACCAAAAAATTGGACCCCGCAAGACAGACTACTTCATTTACATAAAGCTCAAACAGACAGACGACAGACGTGGAAGAAGAAGAAGAAAAACGTGGAGAAAGCAATGTAAATAAGTCAATTTATTTTAAATTCAGACGCTGCAATTCTTCAATTTTTCTTCACCAACTCCCACGAAATTCAAAACCGAGCTTCAAAAACCTTGTATTTCCAATACCCAGATCTCAGTTTTCCTCAATTTGATTAAATCTCCCCCATTTAATTCATTTCCCTGATTCTATTCAACCAAAGTACCTCCTCTTATTAATCACTGTTCAAATTGGAGATTTTCATTCATCTTTCAATTCCAATTGCTTCATTGTTAGTCTCTCCTGTCTTTGGTTCCTCTTTTGATCTTAAATTATCTCTAAATTCTCCAAAATTTGAGGAAATTTATCACTTTTTTTCTCCATCCCTTGAAATCCTCTGCCTGGACTTTTTTCAAACGCTCAATTCTCAGACCAAAGTACCAAAATTTCCTCTGTTTCTCTATCTAGGATTCTTCAAATTTTGACAAAAAATTGAATCATGGGAATCCAAAAAGACATTGTCAAATTCAACGTAGGAGGCAGAATCTTTCAAACCACAGCTACAACACTTGCAAACGCAGGCAGGGATTCGTTTTTCGGTGCATTTTTTGACGACAATTGGGACTTACAACAACAACGAAACAATCACCAAGAATTTTTTATCGATCGAAACCCCGACTGCTTCGCTGTCCTCCTCGATCTTCTCCGCACAGGCGATCTCTACATTCCTTCCAATGTCCCCGAAAGGCTTCTTTACAAAGAAGCCATGTTTTATGGCTTAATTGACCATGTTCGTTCGGCTAAGTGGGGTCCATTTGATGGTAACAGGTTAAAGCTATCTAAGTCAGTGACAGGGCGAGCCCCAGGGGATGGAACCGCCATCCGAGCTGGTCCAGACGGTGGCTGCTGTGTAGCTCATGGTAGCATGGTTCATGTTTTTGATTGGATGTTAGAAGAACATCCGCCAATAAATCTTGATTACCAGAGAATCAACGACATTGGTTGGGTCAACGCTGAGCATGTTTTGATAAGTGCTTGTGAAAGGTTAGGGAGAGGAGATGGTGGGATGGGTTTGTTTAGTTCATCTAACGGAGATTTGAGATACAAGTTTAATGTTGTTCATGATAATCAAGTTAAGAGTTACACTGCTGGGGCTTTGAGTTTTAGTCCTGATTATAAGATTTTTGCAAGTTGTAGAGGGAGGAGCAATGAGTATGGGATTGGAGTTTGGGACCAAGTTACTGGTAAACAGATGGATTTCTTTTATGAGAGTCCTGGCTGGTCCCTTGGCGATGCCGATAAACTACAATGGTTGAATGGGAGTAACTGTTTGTTAGTTGCTACTTTGTTTCCCAGAAAGGATAACTGTTATATCAGTTTGCTTGATTTTAGAGAGAAGAGAATGGTTTGGTCGTGGTCTGATATTGGTGCTCCTGTAACCGTTGATGAGAAGAGAGTAAGAGATGCTATTGCAATGGAGGAATGTAATTCTGTTTGTGTAGTGAACGAGTATGAGGATTTGGGGTTCATAGATTTGAGGTTCAGTGGAGGAAGTGTGAGGTGGAGTTCCAGAAGTAGGTTGATGAAGGGGAAGATGCCAGATGAGCCTTGCTATCCGAAATTGGCATTGCATAATGGTCAGTTGTTTTCATCAATGAATGATTGCATTTCTGTGTTTTGTGGTCCTGATTGGGTGTTAACATCTAGGCTTCGAAGAAGTTATGGGGGTTCAATTTGTGATTTTTCAATAGGGGGTGATCGTCTCTTTGCACTACATAGTGAGGAAAATGTGTTTGACATATGGGAAACTCCACCACCGCCGGTTATATGACTTACATAATGATCATGGTTTGATTTACTGTAGCAGTGTTTCTTCAGTTTTTTTATGTAATAGTCATGTCCTTTTTTAGGTGGTTGAACATGGAGGATGAACTTACGATTAAAACCAATATCATAGGTTAGGCAAAGATCAAAGGGTGATATTCAAAGTTGTTTTTGTACAGAGCTTGCTTGCTATTTCAGAGAAATGAAATTGATTTATAAACCACTGGTAGCAGATAATATAGAAAGCTCTTTTGACCTAGTTTTCATCAGAGTCCTAGCAATTTTTTTTAATGAATCTCAAAGGTCCACCGTTTATGTTTGTGCTTGAAAAAATAGAGATGTTCGCTCCATGTGAGCAGTTGCAACTGCTTTACTATCTTACATTTGACAGAATTATGAAGTGGTGCTGTGCCTGAAGTTAGGTGGGTGGCTAACTACTTTAGTTTCAGATGAGTTTCCATTCGATACAATCCTAAATCTACTTTTCAATCTCAAAGGGGTTTTCGGGTGCACCAAATCTACTAATCATAACGCCCCACACAACAAACTCGGCTTCCTGCCTTTTACTAGTCTTCTGGTCCATCCAACAGTTGTAAGTTCCAGACCGCATTTCTTGCTCAGTCCTGTAATACTGATTCAACTAGATCTCCAACGTTTATCATGGCTAATATCCTAATCTGGGAATAGATCCCAATTCTAATAGCCCTACAGAGGGGAATATTAAAATATGGCAACTAAGATTAGGTTTGCAATTAGTTGACACTTAAAGCTCAAATGTCAGGAGCATATAAAATCATTGTCAGCCATAATGACTACTGGTGCCAACCAATGTCACCCAGATCGTTGATGTTTTTCTACACTTCAGTATTTTTTAATCTAAGTGCTGACAGATGGGGTCAATTTAGCCACAAATGAGAAAACAATTCACAAAATCATTTTACAGCAAAGATACTGTAAGGTCTGATAGTTCAATAGGAATCATTTTTTCAGGATCCAGTTCTTTAACCATAACAAATTCCTATATTCAAGATCCAACATTGGCAGCTAAAATCAACAGAAATTTCCCAGGAAACTTCCTCTATAGTACTTTCTTCTGTCAAATAAGAAATGTCTAAAAAAAGAATGATTCACCATTCCAATGAACACTTGTGAAACTGGAATAGCATAACTAATTTGACCCAAAAGAGAAGGCTAACAGATAAGGAAGAACCAAAAAACCGATGGACGACAAAGTGTTTAAATAATCAAGCGTAATCAGGCATTACTCTTTTGAGAAATATAATTGGAGAAGATTCTTCAGGGGCAAGTTCATCAAAAGCAATGTAATTTTGCTCCTTATTGTAAACATGGCACACTGTCATTATTGTCTTCATCAAACGCCAATTCCATTTAGCCTCATTCAGATACTGTTGCCAACATCAACATGCAAAGAGAACACTCATTAGCATCTTAAGGAGGATTTAGTAAATGACCATAATGTTGTTCTAGAAACCATTTTAAAAAGAGTCACATGACTTTTTGTATGATTTTCTATTTCTTGTTAAAACTCTCTTTCTCTCTCTTCTTTCTGTTTTTTCCCCTCTAACTTGGTTTGATTAATTTTTATTATTCAGTACAACCTTCACCTCATTTTTGAAAAATTTCTTCCTTTTTCTATTTTCTGGTAATAATACATCAAATTTTCAATTAGAGAAAAGTCATTTCTAATCTAACAAGAAGAAAAAGTGCAGGTTGATGAACTAAGTAAAATCAAAATCCTGCTTGCCATACCGGTCCCCAAGTCTCTTTAATAGACATATGGGCTGCTCGTAGATTATAGCTTGGTATCCTCGAAGAAATATGATGGGGAATGTGGACATTGATATCATGGCAGAGGATCTCAACCCTGTTAAATATATAAAATTCAGCATTTTTCCAGAGTCTTCAAGGACATCGAACCAGAGGAAATAAACAGAATGTTGAGTGAGAGAATAGGGAAAAGGCATCCCCTAAATATGATGTTTGATAAAGCTAACTCTATCATCTAGTTTAGTCAGCTTCTGTAACACATGATGGTTGGTTGAATAAAAGATCAATAGAATAGCAGGAAAAGTAATATATCTACCAACGAGGGTAATCACAATGCACTGTTCCATTCAGCTGAGCCCGAGCTGCATTCCATTCATCTGAAGATTTGAAGGGTATATAAGGAGCAGTGTGATGCACCATTGTGAAAGTACTCATCTGTCAATTTTTAAGAAAAACCAAAATTTCTCAGAAACAAAAATAGATAAGTTACATAACCTAATCACTTGCACTCACATGGAGCCAGAGTTTGGCAATCTATGATGAATCAACTCTTAGCAAAACATGCAAAAATATGAAGTTATTAGAGGCAGACATTCTCTAAAGAACTATTACAAATAGATCAGCAAACTGACGGTCACAGAAAAATTAAGACAAAAAGAGGGAAAATTGGGAAAAAGAAATCACGGATTTGAATGCATGTTCCGTTTATCATGTTATTAACCATAAACCAATCATGTCTAAATGACCTTTCACTTTTCTTTCAATATAACAAAGAAGTAAAAGCTCACTGCTTTTGCTTGATTGAAACACACAATGAAGAGAATATTATCAGTATTTTATGAGAAACAGTTAAAGAAATTATAAAAAACACCCACTTTAGGCAGCTGGTTTCAAGTATCGCTCTGGACAATATTTGACTAAAAGAAATAAGGCAGGTTTTCCACATGATCAAATAGCATTAGAAGCTAAATTAAGGTCCATCAGACTGATATAGAGTTTCATAAAGTATCAAATCTTATCCAATGATATTTGCCTGTTAATGATGTTTGAACTCATAAAATAAAACCAATGAGACTAGGAAGTAGCATTACCCAAAAGTGATAGCCCAACCATGGCATTAGCCAAAACTTCATCCATCCCATAATTCCTGTCTTATAGATGATCAATGGCCATCCAATTGCCATAAATGCAAAAACGCAAGCCAAGCTGATCTTCACCCTTTTGACTTCGTTTGGTCTGAACTTGTTTACATCGAAGTGCCAGATCAACCTATACATTAAAAATGTATATGTCAAAATAAGAAGGGGAAGAGAGTGGAAGTGAAACATGCCACCTCATTAAAGATAAATGTGGACACCAAGGTCCAAAAAAGACAAAAAAAAAAGAACCAACCATTTTGCATTGCATACCAGTGAGCTATGGACATCCAAGGCCGAAATGGGCCATAACCAAAGATAATAGCCTTGCGTAAAAAAGGAGAAGTCTCAAACTCTTCTGCCCAAACTGGGTGCCATGCAGTATCTTCAGATAGCCTACAGATATGAATAAAGATTTTTTAAAGTTAAAAGTACTAATAAAAGAAGTATAATTAAACGGAAGATAAGAACCAGCATAGTTAGTTAGTTGGTTAGTTAGCTACAATGTATGAAAGAGAAAAATAAGTGGAATTTGGTGGATACTGAATGCCAGACTAGCCACTCGAAAACAATATCAAAACAACTTGGGGAGAAATTCAAGTGCTTACACTACATGTATAAGGGTAACATGATAGAAAAGGAGCTAATCATCTAAAAGGGGTAGGGGACTCTGACCAACGGAGGAACTCTAGCACATATGCAGCAAATATGTTGTTTGCATCTCCTATATTATATGTGTTCCTGTGTATAACCAGTGATTTCAAATAACAGATTGAGAAGCAACATTCCCCCCATAATCATTTGAAAAAGTACAAAATTTTCAGATCAGTAACTAAGGCACACTCTTAGAAATTTATTCTACACAGTCTATACGTTCATTAATGTGGAATATTAAGAGAAAAAACGTAATGCTCTGCAGAAGAGAGTGGGTTCAAGATGCTGTCACCACAGTAAGGCACATTCCCAGTAATGACATTGAAACACATTACAGCAACAGTGAAACTAACAAAAATGGGGTTTGTTACGAAATAAAAGTAACCAACCACTAAAATACCATACATACATGTTTGTCTTTGCATGATGCCGGTCATGCTTAAACCGCCATGGCTCATATGGGTATATTAGTGGTAGAAAGGCCAAAGTTCCCACAATGTCTTCCAATAATTTGTTTTTCGAAAATGATTTGTGAGCACAATCATGGCCTATAACAAAGAACTAAAGAAATGGGAAGGGAAAAAGGAAAACAAAAAAGAAGTTGGCATAGATGTATATTGGATTTGCCTTTTATAATAAATAAAGGGTAATATAAAAATATAACAAGAAGAGACTGTAAAGAAACTTACCCCAGTTATTGCTGTCCCTGTCCATGCCCAAGCCAAAGGAAGCATACACCATGGGGCTTTTGAAATCATGTAGATCCCCAATGCATAGGAAGTGGCAGATATTAAAACTGAAGTCCATGCTTTCACATCATCAATCTCAAACACCTTAGAAGAAAATTAGGAAAAAAAAAAAAGAAGAATCGGATAAAGAGATTTAGTAGTTAAATAATAGCATTTACATATTCAAGTTCATAACTTCACTTCAGAAAGAAAACAAAAAGCCACACTTAATGTTTTTTTTCCTACAGTTCAAATTATCAGAATAAGGCATAAAAAAGTAAAACATCCTTAAACACTCTTATCTGCTTTTCCGTAAATGCAAAATTATTTTATTATATTTAAGCATGAAAGGAGCAAAGACACAATTCTTTAACAAAATTAGCTCCTTAACTCATACAGACAATCATATGGACCAAAAATTCACTCAACAGTCCAAAATGGCAAAACATTTTTCTTTGGACCAAATTCAGGGCAAATGATTTGAATAAGTTTGAAGCAAGAGGCACCCATAAAAAGTTACCTTTTTTGGAAGGGTGTCTATAACATCCTTTAATGTAACATTATCAGGAAGCGGTTCTCCAATTTGCCTGAATCCATATCTTTCTGCTAACTGTTTTCTGTACTCAGCACTGTCTGCTGAAGATGCTGTCGCTGGAACTGCCACAGCTTGTATGACTTTAGTCCTTCTCAAGGGACTTAAACCCTTTTTATGATTAATTCCCTTGAGGAGAAGGTTGTCCCACTTCAAATGACAGATAGTTGCTAATTGGAAAAAAAGGCATTAAAAGCTGTAATACTAGTAAATGAGAGGAAATTACATGATAGCTTATAAGGTTCATACTACACACAATGCTAATCATACATGTGTAAAAGCTAACAATTCTGAGGCTGTACCAGATTTTTATGCAAACAAACTGAAAGGACTGATCGACTACAAAACAACTTAGCTCAAGAAGCTTTGTATTTGAGATAAACTAGTTCATAAATCCATATAGTTTTTTGGCAAGACACTTCACATGGAATATGATGAACTACAAGAAACTATCCACTTGTCCACTTGAAATTCTTTCAATTGAGCATATTGCCGTGCAGTGTTTCAACTTTGAAGTATAAGGTGAGTTTTAAGAAAATAGAGAGAAAAAAACTTTTATTTACAATAGAAAGCATCCACATAGTGGTTTACTTGTTGCCAATTTGCACAACCCATGTCCTTTTTGCAGATAAGCTACAGTAATTTTGCAAGCAAAATGTTCTCACACCGTGTGTATGTCCCTTCAGACTTGTTCTAAACCTCCTGGTACACTTCTAATTGTTCGTTACACTGTAACTTCATATTGCCACAGTGAAAGATTCATTCTTCTTAGTTTGCTAATTATCGGAATCAAAGATACTAACAATTATGATGCAAGAAACTAAGACACAGCATTGATTAACTTGAAATTGCATTGCCATAGTCAACAGATAATGCAGCTCAAAAGAAGCATTGCGAAGAACACTAACTTAAGAAATACATCAAAGTAACAAAACCCTTATCACCAAATGTACCAAAAACTTCACTAAGTAGTCGACAGCTTGAATATATTGAGTTTAATAGACAAGATAAAGGGAGAGAAATAAAGATGAATACCTGGAGAAGAATGAGTAGTAATTCTTTGACTCCTAATTGGCCTTTGACTAGTACCCTGAAAATCAAACCAGTAAGGAACGAAATTTAGAAGTGAAAACAAAGAAAGCATACATTTTTTTACAGATTGATAAAACAGAACATACTAAGCAAAGGAACATGGAATCTGAGATTTTGCAAGCCATGGGAACGGAAATGCAGGAAGCAGCCAGCTTCAGAGCACCCCTCCTTCACTTCCCTTATTAAGAGGGTCTCAAATGAATGTGAAGAGAAGAGGAAGAAGACGGGGAAAAGGAAGATAGCCTTTTGAGCCTTCAAGGACAAACATAAAAAGGGGCAAAGAGAGACGGAGAGCCTTTGAAAAGACTCTTACAACAACTGCCGCAAAGTTGACACTCTTGTGGTCTGTGAGCGTCTCTTGCTCTCTAACTTCAGCTTTTGTGGATGTCAATCCACGCATCATTCCACACTAATGGCTATCTAGCATTTTTTTTTTCTTTTTCTTGTTTTTGAACGTAAAATGGGTTTAAATTAAAATCATTTTCTAAAATGTGTAAAACTGTAAATGTCATTTTAGAAACTAAACATATATGGCTAAAGTGCCTATATATTTCCTTATTCTCACCGGCACTTTTTCAACGAATCAAATGATCATTAGCAGCACATTTTGTTTTAGTCAATGAAATTAGGGGTGCGTGGATTACATGCCATGAAAATGGCACATTTGTCACATTTCCCTACTTGCTATTTTCTTTCCCTAGGCCTAAGTCTAACTCGATGAAAGCATAAATTGCGTGACAAATTTGGTTTGGTCCATGGCTTTCTCATTCCACTTCCGCCCACTTATCATTGAACTAAAGCCATAAAAAAAAAAAAAAAGGCGGAAATACTTTGATACACATTTTGTATCTTCCATCAACCAATCCAATGAATGAGAAAAATGTGTTAAAAAAAATTGACCACCGTCCTTAACTGACCCCATTGCCTATTGGGCAATGGAGATCATATGTTGACCCATCCATCGAAAATCAAAAGCACGTTAAGGCCTTAAAAAGTAAATTGCTAGACTTTTTACATTTGCTTTATTGTAAGGCTTAGGCCTGTGTCGTGTATAAGGCCCATTTACTATTGTTACCGTTAGAAGAAACCATTTCGAGAATCTCGGAATGCAACTAACGGACGGTGATGGGATTTTTTTATTCATTCTCAGACAATTAATATAATTGAGAGGTTTCTTAAATATATTTTTATGGATGGTAATGGATAGGATATAAGCTAAGTGAATTATTTTTTATCCTCATTTTCAAAGTTTTATATTATTTTTATTTTTGTATTCATATTTAATGGATATTTCAAATCTATCTTATTTCTTGTTTTGTAGATAATTAATAGGTATGGATAATTCTTGTATTCATTTTTTAAAAAAAAAATAAATGCCAATTTTTATTTTTTAATTTTTATCTTATATATTTATGTAATTTTTTAAAAAATATACATTAATATATTGTTTTAAATAAAATATATTAATTCTAATTAATTTAAAATAATAATTTATATTATTTAACAAAAAATCTATTTACTAAATATATAAAAATATATCTAGAGTTTAAATACGAGACAAGTGCTATATTATTCATCATATTTCCCATATCAAATAAAAATTTAAAATCATATCTTTCCTATCACCACAATATAATACTTATCTCCATTCAAGTAAAAAATCGGGTTACCCATTAGATATAGGTAATATTAACATCTTTACACACCTCTATTTTTTCTCTCCACACCCAAATTTAAAAAAAAAAAATTTAGGTGAAAATACTTATTTACCTTTTTCATATTAATTTTAAAACTTCATAATATAGATTTCTTATCATTTTTATAACTTTCTAGATATGCATATCCAGTAAAATAAAAAATTTATTTAAAGAGCATTTGGTTCAGGAGGAAGAAACTTTCCTTCTTGAAATCTTAATTTTTATAATTTGATTCCTTGGCTTGATTCACAAGAATATGATTGTTAAGGTTTTCTAAAATTTTCATAAGTGTTAAAAAGTGAGAAAGTAAGAAAAATAAAAAACTCTCATCTCTTTGAAGTTTTTTAAGATTTCACAGAGAAAGTGAAAATTTTTTTCTATTTGTCCTCACTTAATTACATTTTGAAATTATATAAATAATGCTATTTACCTTAAAAACATGGTAATTTTTTTAAAAATATTATGAAAATAATTTTTTTTGAATATATTTTAAACAAAGATCACTTTTTTTAACACAGTACTATTGAAATCCTTATAAAAGTTATGATTAAAAACACAATATTTGTTGAAAAAATGAATAAATTATTTTTCATAACCCAACAAAGATAACATTTCTAAGACAAAATATGTGGTCTTTATTAAAAATATGAGCAAAATTATTTTTTTAGAATTTAACAGAGACAATATTTTTAAGATAAAAAATGCAATATTTGTTTTAAAAAAAGACGTTTCTAAGATCAAAATGTAATTTTTGTTAAAAACATAAAAAAAAAACATATTTTTTAAAATTCAACTAAGGTGATGATTCTAAGAAAAAAAATATTTTATGATGCAAGTCTTTGGCAACTTCAAGTGATGCATAACATGATACTCACATGGAGCATTTTTGCTCTTATTTTGATAACAAAGTGAAATTACTCATATGGTGTAGATGTTGGAGGGACCACATCTACCTTTTAAGAAAAAAGTCATATTATTGCAGAAGCTGAAGCTATAAAGAAATGTGCAGAGAAAAAGGTTGAAAAGGTTACTGAAATCACAAAAAAATAAGAAAAGGCCAACATCAAACTTCATAAAAATATGGAAGCTCAATGTAAAGAACTTATTGCTCAAGGTAGGGCTATTAACAAACAAACTATGGAATTGAAACAATTGAAAGATGTACTTGCACATTTAAATGATTAATTTCTAGTCTGTTATTCAATGTATCTATATTAAATTCTCTAAGAAATGATGTAAATACAATAATTAAATAATTAAAGTCACTTATTAATATTATAATAATTATTATTATATAAGATAAAATTTTACTATTCATTAATTTATTATTTTTCTTATTTTTGTTTGTTTTGTAGGAAAAATAATGAAGAGTAAACTTTACTGTGATCAACTATGGACTTTTAGCTTGGATTTTCACTTGGATATTATCATTTTTGTAGATTAAAACCTTTTTTTTAGTAATTATTTAGTTTTTTGGTAGAAAAATACTAGTATAATTTTATTGATAATTGTATTTTGGATATTACTTTTGAGATTGGATATAGGAAATTAAAAACATGATATATATTTTGGTATTTTATTTATCATTATTATTATCATTATTTATTATTTTTAAAATAAATGAGGTGACCACATTTTTATCTCACTGTAACCATATTTTACTTTGAAGCAACTTTTTAGTGACTATTATTTTGTAATTACAAATGCAATTTTTTGTGACAATTTATTTTTTATAGTTACTAATGATAGTATTTTTTTAATATAAATTAACAAATTTTGTTTTGATAATAACTAATTTATCAGTGACAATAATTATTGCGAGAAATAATTTTAATATTTGTGACATAATTCATTCGATACTATTTCAATAAATACTAGTGAAGAAAATTTTGTCACTAATAAAAATAACATAAATAACCATAGTTTTGTAACTATTGCTATAGTTTTAGAATTGATATTATCGTCAAAAGAAAACAATGTTATTGTGACAACTTTTTTTGTCACTATTTTAATTTTTTTTAAAGTTAAAAAAATTGTCACAATAAAATGAGTTATTGTGATAACTTTTTTTGTCATATATTCTAATACTTTTAGTGTCAAAATTTATGTCACAAAAAAAAGTAGTATTATGGCGACTTAATAAATATCACCACTAATACATTAGTGACAGAATTATTTGTGATGATAAGTGACAACTTTAAAATTGATCACTATAAATTTTAGTGACTAAATTTTATATTTTTAGTGATAATTTTTTTCGTTAAAAATACTAATTCTTGTAATGTCGGTTGTTCTAGGTTGATAGTCAACTGCTATTTATATAGAATCTGAAATTTAGCTTTTGTTTGACAAATAGCCGACTCTATGCACTTGGCAATTGACTGTTCTTCTTAAACAACTAAGATAGTCGATTATTTTAAGCATGGCAGTTGATGACTCTCATTTATGGTCTTTTTATATTATTCTTTTTAAGTCTAAAATCATATATTTAAACTTTTAGGATTTTATTTATATTAATTTATTAATTTAATTTTGATTTCTTTATCTTTTTTGATTAAATTTATTACTTAATTATATTTTTATATTTTAAATATATTTTCTAACAACATGACCATTTAGTCACCGAGTTTTCAGAGTTAGAAGGCATTCATGAATCATCCGTTTAAAGCAGATGGGAAAATCTACTAAAACACTTTGCTTCCAACTGATTCTCATTCATCTTAAGCTCCTAAGGGGACAGTTAGTAATGGCTGCTATATAGGCAATAATTCTTCCACCGTAAATTGTAGCTTAACCGCCGAAGCTTAATGAAATTTATTGCCGCTATATTCTTCTTCTGTAGTACAACTTAAGCATTTCATAGTTTTTACTGGATGCCTTATGATCAACCTAACAACCTGAAAGTAACCAATCTTAAACTTGAATTAATTCCTCCCAAACCATTTATTCCCATCATTCAATTATTCTTTTGTAATAAAACAAAATGTTTATACCCTTATTTGTTATAAGCATGAAGATGATTAAATATATAATTGAAATTGTATGCTTACATTAATGAAAGTGGAATTGGATTTTTATTATGCAGCTATTTTAAGATATGACATTTAATAAATTTAAAATTAAAATTTTTGTAATATTATTTTATTGTTAGTTTATTATATTTATAAAAAATTAAAAAAAAAATCTTTAGGTTTTCCTAAAACCCCAATCATTGTTTTTACATAATAATTGGCTCATGAAAACATAAAATAAAAATCTTGTATAAATATATAAAAATCAAAACCTTTGATAAAAAAAAAAAGGTTCAATATAGATGATTTATTCTCTTGATATGTGAACGGTCTTGAATAATCGATACGCATTCTGCATTTAATTATTTTTAATTTAATTTGATTTAAATTTAGCAAGTTATTTTAAAAAATAAATTATATATTTTTTCCTTTTCATTTTAGTTTTCTTATTTTTATACATTTCACATGAATATACAGTCTAACTTCATTAAACATGTTTCTAAAAAAAAAAACTTAATGTAAAACTATTAATTTAATCCATGAATCAACTTGAATTTAGCTTTTAAAATTGAAATTAAGATTAATTCCCAATTTTAATTAGTTATTTTCCAAATGAATTGGTCAAATTTAGTTTGCATAAAGCATAATGAAAAGTAAACTTAAAATGCAAGTAACTGAAAACATATCTTTGCCTTTCTTATCCAGATTATAACAATGACCATATGTTACTCTTTCAAGCATTAATTAAGGTGTGCCTTTATATTATTTTTCATCAAAATATTTGGTTAATTTTTTACCATCAAATTTCTTTCTATCATTAAAATATATATTTAATGGTTATTTTTACATGTTAGGCAAAATTTTATAAGGTAGACAAGGTTTTTGTTTATTAAATATATTCAACACTTCATACAAAAAAATTGAATGTTATTAGTATTTGGATATAAAAACACTTTCATATATTATCAATAGAAATGAAATTAGATTTTAACTTAATAATCATGAATAATTTCATTTGATGTAAATTATAAATTTAATTATTTTTTCGAAATAAAATGCATTCAATTTTAAACAAGTATTATATAAATATATAAAAAAATTATAAGCAGGGCATTAAACTAATACAGCATAAAAACAAAATAAAATAAAAATGGAAAAATTGAGAGATGTCTGTGTCCACGTAGGACGCAGGTCGGTGAGACAGATTCTCTCTCTTACTTGTCAGCTGCAAAGCTGAAGCCTAAGCCATTTTAGGTGCAGTGCACAAACGAACTAACAAACCCTCTCTCTCTTTCGCTTTCTATGTTCTATCAAATCAAATCATTATTTTGAGAACTTTTGATTTTCAGTATCAAACAACAAGTAGTACCAAAAAGAAAATTTCCCCCAACCGCAAGCCTGAAAGGCTTCGATTTAATTTCTATTAACTGTCACATCCAAACCCAAAAACAAATACAATTTCAAAATTCACTTTCAACAAACTCCTTATTTCAAGGACAAAGTCTGGTTTTTTAATCCTTTTGTGTTTTTTTTTTTCTTAATTTTGATTTTTTAACTGTTTTGGAGTCTGATTGAGTTATTGTGTTTGTGTTTCAACTTTCAAGGATTCTGGAGCAAAGACATGCCTTTGTTTCGTAAACTCTTTTACAAGAAGCCACCTGATGGCCTTCTAGAGATCTGTGAACGTGTCTATGGTGCGTTTTGTCTTCTTGGCTTTGATCAATTTGTGTGTGTGTGTGTGTGTTTTTTTTTTTATATAATTGGGATTGCTACAAACAGAAAGTCAATGTTTTTATTGGATGTCAGTTCTGTAACCTTTTAGAAATGTGGAAATATTGGTCACTCAGTTGAAGAAATATGATTTTCGAAAAGATTTCTGTTTTTTAGATTATGGGTTCTGTTTGGTTGGTTGTGAAATTTGAGAAGGAAATGCAAAGTTGGAAATTTGAATTCTCTGTTCATCTGTGGGAGCAGAGGGAAAAAAATCCAGAGTTTAGCTAGATGAATCTTACCTCATTTCTTATTGGGTAATTTTATCACTTGAAACTGTAGCTGCGTATCTATCATTTGGTGTCTGACAAATTGTGTGCTGTGGTGGCATATAGTTTTTGATTGCTGCTTTACTATTGATGCTCGGGAAGAACAAAACTACGACGTCTACATAAAGAGTATAGTTAGACATCTTCAAGATCACTGCCCCGATGCTTCATTCTTGGTCTTTAATTTCCGCGAAGGAGAAACACAAAGCCAGATGACTGAATTACTATCCGAGTATGATATGACCATAATGGATTACCCTCGTCAGTATGAAGGGTGCCCATTAATAGCAATGGAGTTGCTCCACCATTTTCTGAGATCGTGCGAAAGCTGGCTCTCACTTGGTCAGCATAATATGCTACTAATGCATTGTGAACGGGGTGGTTGGCCATTCTTGGCTTTCATGCTGGCTGCATTGCTGATATATAGGAAGCAGTACAGTGGAGAGCAGAAGACGTTGGACATGATATACAGGCAAGCTCCTCGTGAGCTTTTGCAGTTGCTGTCACCCCTCAATCCAATGCCTTCGCAATTGAGGTATCTACAGTATGTCTCGAGGAGGAATGTGGCCTCAGAGTGGCCTCCTTTGGATCGAGCTCTCACCTTGGATTGCGTCATTCTTAGATACCTTCCTCATATGGATGGAGAGGGAGGCTGCCGTCCGATATTCAGAATATATGGACAGGATCCTTTTCTTGTTGCTGATAGAACTCCAAAAGTTTTGTACTCAACCTCCAAAAGAAGTAAATCTGTACGGTATTATAAGCAGGTAATATATCAGTTTTCATTCTCATTTCCCTCCTTCCCCTGTTTTCCTAATTAAAGGAAAGCGGCTGACATTCCTCATATCTTTTAAGGATTTAAAAGCATGTCACACATCTAATTTACAATCTAAAAAGTCATTAGTTTTTGTAACAATAATCTCCTCACACTATGTATAGACATGTCCCCACTTATTGTTTCGGCATATGCTTGCTCATATTGTTACATCTTCTTTTGTATGTGCCTCCTGTTTGATTATACCCTAGAGCAAGTCATTGTCTAACCTCTTACCATTTTATTGCAGAAAGAGTGTGCGCTTGTTAAAATTGACATAAATTGCCATATTCAAGGTGATGTTATGGTTGAGTGTATCAACTTGAATGATGACATGGAAAGAGAGGGGATAATATTCAGGGTTGTGTTTAACACAGCTTTTATTAGATCAAACATATTGATGCTCAATCGGGATGAGATTGATATATTGTGGGATGCTAAGGAGCTGTTTCCAAAAGAATTTAGAGCTGAGGTATATATCTTAGTACATTTTTCTTGCAAATTTGTGGCTATTTTTTTCTAATAAAAAGTTGCCCTGTGGATGAAGATTCTTTTCTCAGAAATGGATGCCGCTTCTTCCATTATTTCCATGGATTTTTCTTGCTTTGAAGAGAAAGAAGGTCTTCCTATGGAAGCATTTGCCAAAGTTCAAGAAATCTTTAGTAATGTTGACTGGTTGGATCCTAGGGTAGATGTTGCATTTAACATGCTTCAACAAATAGGTGCATCAAATATTGTCCAAGAAAAGTCTGACATTGACTGGAATAGCAACTTGGACCCAAGCCCTCAACCCGGGAGCTTAAGTCCTAAAAAACTTCTGGAGGAAAGAAAGCACACGGAATTACCAAGTAGCCCAAGGAGTCCCACATCTATAGGTATGAAGATTCTGTCTGCACCCTCACAAAAGTCATATCTTGATCTTGATGCAAGTAACGAGGCTAAGCCCCAAGACTCTCACATTGAATCATTCAATCAGTCTGATGTCACGCATCAACAAAATAACCAGTCTACTGCTAATTTGCATGACTCTATATCACCTGCTAGTCAGATCAGTCATTTAACTGCAGCCACTGCAGCTCCGGTGAACGATTCTCGGGCCGTGTCGCATACACTGAAAGTGGCTGAAACTAAAAGCATTGCAATTTCACCTCAAACACCTCTATCTACTCCAGTTCAACCTCCCTCAACTTCTAGTGCAACAACAGCTCTTCCTCATCCCCCAGCACCTCCACCATTGCCAACTCCTCTTTCTTCATCATCAGAACCAGAAAAGTCTTCAACTGCAACAGAAACTGGGACTTACTTGCAAAACAAAGATCAGACTGAATTATCCAATGATCCGTCTTCAAAGGCTTCCTCTTCTACGTCCTCTCCAGCCTTTGCAATAGCTTCAACTCTGACACCTCCTTTAACACCACCTTGCAAGGAGGACCCAACAGTTAGAGTGATCCCTCCTGCTGCGTCTTCACCTTCTCAAGTATCACCTTTTAAAGAAAATCAAACTATCAGTGGCGTACCTCTGGAAGCATCTCCATCTTTGGAGAAAAATTTAGTTCTGAGAGCGACAACTCCAGCAGCACCTGTACCTCCTCCTGCACCTCCTTTGAATAAAATTCAAGCTGTTAGAGATGGACCTATTGCAGTTGCTCCACCTCCTCCAGCGCCTGTTAGAGCTGGGTCTCCTTTAGTTCCTCCACCTCCTCTAATGCCACCTTCGAAGAAAAATTCACCTTCTAGGTCTGCACCTCTTCCACCTCCACCACCTCCTCTTCATTCCAGGCAAGCTGCAAGTCCTACAGCTTCATCATCAGCACCGCCACCATCACCGCCACCGGCCCCTGCCTTGGCATCAAATTCTTCTCAAGTTCCTGCTGCCCCGCCACCCCCTGCTCCTTTTGGTAAGAAGACTAATGCTGTTCCACCAGCGCCTCGAGCTGTGGGTAATAGTGGATCTTCTGCTCCTGCACCACCACCTTTTATTTCTTCCACAAATTCAAAGAACAGACTTCCGTCACGTATTAATTGTTCAAAGAGTCATCAGACCAAGAAACTAAAGCCATTGCATTGGTTAAAGTTATCTAGAGCTGTGCAGGGAAGCCTATGGGCTGAAGCACAAAATTTGGGTGAAGCTTCCAAGTATGTGCTGCTCTGCTAAGTGTGGATTTTTTTTTCTCTTTTAGTGTTTTTTAAGTCTTATGGAACGGTTAACCCTCTTTGTAGGGCTCCCGAGATTGACATGTTAGAGCTTGAGAATCTTTTCTCAGCAGCTGCTCCTAATACAGATCGTGGTGGCAAATCAAATTTGCGTACAGCACGAGGGCCAAAATCTGATAAAGTGCAACTGGTAAATGCATTTTTCGATATTTAAGTAAGGAGGTTCAGTTGCTTGTTTCATAGACGTTACCCATCTGTAGTTTTACATACTATACCATTTAACCTTGGCTGAATGCATTCTTTATTAAATGCCAAGTGCAGTTTTTATCCACCTGCTTGTCATTGCTTATCTGCTTCATTGCCAAAGAAAATACGAAGCACTCTAATACGTGCTCCAGAATGAAAACTTGGATCCTTGAAATTAACCTAGATACTTAAATGCTTTCTGGTATGGTGTAGATAAGAAATGCAAACTTTCAGTCTGATTCATAATCGCACATGAACTAGGACTTTATACCATGGGCTTTTTGGTGATGATAACCATATCATGAACCTTAATATTATATTTTTGGTATGCTTTTGTTTTAATTTGTTCCTTCTTGCAGATTGACCTCAGACGTGCATATAATTGCGAAATCATGCTTTCAAAAGTGAAAGTGCCCTTGTCTGACTTAATGGTAGGTTAAATTGTATTATTTACAGCTTGCAATTATTTACTTCTCTAAAATTGTTGCTCTTAAACCTTATGTTTGGATAATCTTAATCCTTAAATCTACTGCAAACTTGTATCCTAGCATTGGACTGCATTATACGAATTTGCTGCTTATTCATCTTAACATCCTTGTCTCTTTCTTCTTAACAAATATACATATATGTGTAAGAACTCAGTCCTTCAGACTGCCTGTGGTCTTAGATTGTTTGAAAATTGAACTAAGTTGATGGACAGTGAAAAGCTTAGCTTATATGCATCTTGGAGGGGAAACGCTTGCTGTCATTTCGGGGTACGAACGGAACTTCTGTTAATATTAATGTAGGGGCTACTCAAACATTTTTATTGTTAAAAACTTGGTCTGCGTTTGTAGTCATATAAAGAGCCATAAAATGTGCATGCTAATTCCCAGTCTTGATTCCTCAGTAAACTCGGAGGTCAGAAAAACACCAAACTGTTTAAAAACCGTAGACCTTTGGGGTTCTCATGATGGAATCTTCAATAATGTTGGCCATTCCTGGCCAAAAGAAATAATATTGCTCATTCTGGAATGCATCTTTGACCATATTTGTGCTATTAAATGCAAGTCCAGATTTTGTAGTCCTTAATACTGTGGATGTTCACTGAATAAGCATAAATATCAAATTGCGTGCACAAATGCATCTCACCAATAAAGGAAAAAAAATTGTGATATGAGAATATGGTGAAGAATCTGTCTATCATTCAAATCAGAAGTTGTTGCTTGTTAGCCTTACGCTATTTAGTCAAACTGTTGCAGAGATCAGTGCTTGCCTTGGATGAATCAGCATTAGATGTTGACCAGGTTGATAACCTTATAAAATTTTGTCCTACCAAAGAGGAGATGGAAGTACTAAAGGTGAAATGGATCATTATTATTCGATTAATAATTTTTTAATATCCTTCATCATAGTAACATTAGAGTTGATGTTATCTTGTGCCTTTCTTGTAGTCAAAACATCTTATATTCAAGTTACTGGTATTATCTTTTCCTTGAGTTTAATTGCATTGATAACTTCTTGTTCAGGGCTACACTGGAGAACAGGAAAAGTTAGGGAAATGTGAACAGGTATGTAGGATTTTATTGCCGTTTCTTTATATGTTGTTATTTTTTTGCTAGGTCTCTTGTCAAAATATTGCGTATTTGTTAACCAGAGTACTTTCTGCTGGATATCATATTCGTCATCAACAGAAAAGGGACAGTTGAACTAGCCAATCTGGCTTTCACTTGAATAACCTTTGCATATTGTTACCTATGGACTTTTATATTATCAATTTTGAATAGCATGTTGCTTTGTTTCATATTGTTGGCTGATATTTCTCATATGACAATTATCCAAGTTATTGAATCTTAATTTATCTTCTTATGAGTGTTATGAAAGCCTGTATGGTGAAGGAGGTGAAACATATTGAGATTCTTCTATCTCTTGTCTAGGAGTGATTTCTTTTACATTATTGTTATTATGTTTGTGTTTGTGTAAAATTCAAAATCGAAAATCTTGGTACTTGTTAATTTGATTGCTTTGATTCCTATTTTCATCTACTTGATAGGATGTTATACTTCGCTACATGAGATGAGAAAATAACTGGTAATTCACTCTCTGCTTTTTCGAGAAAGAAAAATTTTAAAAATTGGGTGAACTTTGACTTATGCGGAACGTCATGTTTTGTCGATATGCTTTGTGGTATCTTCTTTTAAGTGTGGGAGGGAACATGTAGAGAGAGAGAGAGAGAGAGAGAGAGAGGGGAAGAAAGGTGTTTGGGATATCTTTTCCGTGACTACATCTCTAGACATTTGAAGTTTCAACTTTTTGTGCTTTGAATCACTCTGTTGTGCTATAATGTTGGAACACAAGATTGGAAGTTTTTGATCAAGTCTGCAGTGAATTATTCTGTTGAGCTCTTATTTTTTATGACAAACTACATAACCACATCCGTTAGGCTTTCAAAGCTGGTCATTGCAGAGAATGAAAATTTTACCTAATATCTTCTTTTAGCATCACTAATGGATCAATATGTTTCATGGACCTCTGAAACAGTTCTTCTTGGAGCTAATGAAAGTTCCCAGAGTAGAATCCAAGCTCAGGGTGTTTTCTTTTAAGATACAGTTTCGCTCCCAGGTTTGATCAGAATATGTATCCAAATTCCAGAGTTGCTAAATGTTGTTGGCTTTTCTTTGTAACTTATCTGGCCTTGAATTGTCGTTAAGGTCTCTGATCTCAGACGTAGCCTTAGTGTTGTAAACTCTACAGCAGAGGAGGCAAGTTATACATTTTTTTGCTTGCATTCCTTTTTGTGGTAGTGCTTTAGTATCCAATGATTGACATCACATTAACGTGAAAACTTCTTTTATCAGATCAGAAATTCTGTCAAATTGAAGAGAATCATGCAGACAATTCTTTCTTTGGGAAATGCTTTGAATCAAGGAACTGCAAGGGGTGAGTTAAGTATGATTTGTCTGGTACAGGAACAATGCTAATGCACTATCCTACATGCATATCATCAATATTGGGAAGCATCAAAAATCAACAGTGAAAGATTGATTGGGTCCCTCCTAAATGTGATTGTCTCAGGCTCCAAATGTGCATTGGAACTTTAGCGCTAATGACATTTTGCTCATACGACTAGTGATCAACTGTATGGTGAATGCCCTTAAAATACTGTTCCCTAATTTTTTTACATTTTTCTTTGAACTGCCGATCTCTATCTCTTTCAACAAATTTTTTTTCCCATTTTTTTCATTCCACTTCTCATTGCATTTTCAAGTCTTCCTTTCCTTTGGCTTAGCTACCTGACCTCTAACCCTGATATAGCTTAAGATGCCTTTGAGTATTGAGTTTCATTGAGTTTTAGTTAGCTGTTTTATGTTTTGATTGTGAATACTAACCTATTAGATTAAGCTTCACAGTCTTAATTAATATTTATTTATTCTTCTTCTTTTCTTTTGGCATTTGCTTATGTCCTGACTCCTGTTTTTCTAACTTTTTTTAATGATGTTGATTTTATTACTTTTTATTCAATGCCCATGCTTTTGCTTCAGGTTCTGCTATTGGATTCAGGTTGGACAGCCTTCTTAAACTAACAGATACACGAGCACGGAACAACAAGATGACTCTCATGCATTACCTTTGCAAGGTCCAAGTTGTGATTGATAATTTAGATTTCTTGTGACCATAACCACATCTTTATTTGTTGATTTTAAAGTATATATGAACCTGTACTGATTTTCCCTCCTAAATTATTTTTTCAATCTGGTAACTCTCTGTGAAAAGCTTAACAAATTGAGTTGCTCATAATAATTCTGAACAATAAATGTAGGTGCTTGCTGATAAGCTTCCAGACCTACTAGATTTTTCAAAAGATGTTTACAGCTTAGAATCTGCATCAAAGGTTTGTTAATTTTTCCTAGTGAAAATAATTTCAAGAAGATTTAAGTTACAGCTAGCATCTTGTGGCTGATGTGCGGTTCCCATCTAGATACAACTGAAATTTTTGGCAGAGGAAATGCAAGCCATAAGCAAAGGATTGGAGAAAGTTGTGCAGGAACTGTCCAGTTCTGAAAATGATGGACCTGTGTCAGACAATTTTCGTGAGGTATCTTATGCATATAATCTGTTTTAACCGATGTAACACATTTTTTTTCTTTTTGATGTTTTATTTTGTTGTCCAGACTTTAAAGGAGTTCCTTTGTTTTGCCGAAGCCGAAGTGAGATCCCTGGCATCATTATACTCGGGGGTGGTATGTCTATTGCTTTTGTTGCCAATGGTGGCATTCTTACAAATGTTCACCGTATTAAACCAGTCATTATCTGAGTTCTCTATTGACAGGGTAGACATGTGGATGCATTGATTCTTTATTTTGGAGAAGATCCAGCTCGTTGTCTTTTTGAACAAGGTATCTGATAGCTGTCATCGGTTTGGACTGCTACTTACATTTTGACTGCTGATTAAGCAAAAGTAAAACCTTTGACTTTAATCTTGTACGAAAACCAAAGAAGAAACTGAAAATAAATGAAAAGGGTCCGCTGTGCTTTTTTTTTTTGCCTCTAATTTCTGGTTACTTCTGTTGGAGACGCATAAATAACGTCCGTGTTTTTCTGGTTTACTTCATTTCAAAATCGTTTACTTCCTCGTATTCATTTTAATGGACAGTTGAAGTTAAGTTACGTTTTAATTTTTTGCCCCTGTATTTTATATTAATTCTTCTAAACAACTGCTGTCTGCTGTAGTTATTTCAACTCTACTCAATTTTGTGAGAATGTTTAACAAAGCTCATGAAGAGAACTGCAAGCAGCTTGAGCAAGAAATGAAAAAGTAATCGGAAAATGAGAAGTTGAAAATGAATGCTTCGCAGAAGGAATCAGAAAATTTATTACAAACTTCTATCCAGTGCAGCAATGTTAAATGATTCAGAACCTAAACTGCTTTCCCTTCTCAGGAGAAGAGAGCGTAGAGGCGTCCAACAACTATTTTAATTGGCAGAAAAGGAAGATAGAGGGGCTATTGTTGAGAGGAGAACACATGGTTGACTGATACATCAATTGTGAAATGTAAATATGAAAAAGTGATGCATTTCGTCGGTAACTCAATGCTTCTCAGAGACAAGAACTACTAAGCAGCAACTCATGCCCCATTCGTTTTCAGCCATTTGACTAGTTTAGTTTAATACTTCTGCATTTCATTTCTTCCCATCAATACAATTTAACTCGCTGATATGGTCTATCATATTTGTTGAAACAGAGATGGAGTTGAACTAGTCGGTTACTTGTGTAGGTAACTTGTATATCCACTCACAGAACTTGTAAGTAGTTTTCAAGAAAGATTTTGGGGATTGTGACTTCATCAAAATTTTGTTTGTTACTTTTATTTGATTTTCATGTATTTGCTTTTTGCCAATGCCCTATTTGTCTCACGATCATAAATAATAGTGGGAACTGTATATCTGCCATATTTATTCAATTGAAGGGGCTCGTTTCCACAAGAAAGATCTCAAGCTTCAGCTTTGATTTTACTGTTGTATATAGTTTGTGAAATTAGATTATATTTGAGATAGCAAAGTAGTAATTCAATAGGTTTAATTTACAATCATACCAACAGTAATGCACTAGATTCCTTCAGAATTCTGCAGTTAGAAGTGCTTGGATAATAGTAGTATTAGTATAGGTGAACTCTTAGGAAGTCTCCGGTTCTATGTCTCTTTTTCATTTTTTGTTTGTCTTTTTGTCAATAACATATAATCTGTTGGTAGAATATTGAAATTGGATTCTTAATTTCATTAGTTTGGATTCAAATTTTGTTAATCTCAAATATATAAAAAAAAAAAAAATGTGTTCATTTAAGACATCTTGTGCGTAGCTTTGAAGAAGTTTCAGCTTCCCTTTTGCACGAGCATTGAAGTCTATGTCCTGGTTGTGTGTCAATTGTGAAGTGGATCGATGGGAAAGTAATAGACAACAAAGGCACGCTGCTTGATCATTCTTTATTAAAGGTTGATCATGATTGAATAATGATTCTCTAGTTTTCTCGGCAACAAAGATTTTCAATCCCGTTTATAGAATACACTAACAAAAGATCCGACGGACAATTAACCTTTTCTTTTTAATCTTGTTTCAGAATTTGATGAAATTTTTTTGAAGCGAGATTCGGTGAAATTTATGTACCTTTTCAACGCAACAAATTATTAATTTCTAATAGTACCAAGTAGATAATGAGTAGTTGACGGTTGTTGGTGAACTGTCATCAATTTTCATCAATCCACCGTACATGGTTATATATATATATATTAATTTTAAGCCTATGATGCAATCATATATAATTAAATGTAATATAATATAAGTAATAATTTTTTTTAAATACAAATACAAATAAATATTTTTATTTTAAATTAAATAAATACTATTAACCATGATTATGTTTGCTTCTCAAAATATATAGACTATAGAAAATATATAAGTTCATTTTAAATGCTGCATAAAAAAATAGTTTTTCAAAATGTTTTTCAAAATTTAAATATAAAATGAATAATAGTATTAGAAAAAAAAAAGTTAATAAATTGGTGAATGATAAAAGGTTACAATCCATTCATATAAGATAATAAAACATATTATATAACTATTCAATGTATTTAAATGTATTCATGTCATTCAAACATATCTGTGTAAAAAATATATAATTTAATATTAAAAAATTTTTAAAAAATATTATATGAAATTTAATTAACAGCTACTATAACAAAAAAAATCAATTAATAATACATACACCTTTTTAATATAAAATATTATTTCCTTAGATATAAAAACTAAAGTAACACTACATATATTAATATTATTTTGGATAATTAAAATAATTATTTATCCCATTTAATAGGATCAACATACTACATTAAAACAAAATACGTCTAATCAAATGCAACTACCAAAAAAAAAAATCCACTAAAATATAAAAGGAAATAAAAAATATCATTTGTAATTCAAAAATTACCCAAAAAAATAATCAATATATTTTTTTGAATGATGCTAAATTTGACAAAAATGTCATATTGAAAGCATTCTTGGTAATTTTTAACATCAATTATCTATAAATTTTAGCTAAGACCACTTGTATACAAATTTAAATTGCAATAAATTTTTATATGAAATAAATATTATATTTCATAATATAAAAGTTAGTACATTAATTCAAAGGAAAAATATATTTACAAAAATATAACACTAAATAAAAGAAATAAAAGAAGGTGCAAAGTTATAATCTTACATCAACCTTTAGCTAAGAAATTGGTGTCAAATATCCAAAAATCGTCTCATTATTTAAGCAATGTGTCAAGGAAAAGGAAAAAACAAAGTAAAAGAATACAAATGAAAATTTTTAAAAATAGTTGTTCTATTTGTCACCTTCACCATATCATTATTATATTTATATACAACACATACATACTCATAAAAATTAAATCCCAAAGATTGAACTATCAATTAATGACATATTAACATGAATAATCTCTATCTCCCTCAATTATATTATTATGGAGTTTAAATTTTAAATACAAAAGTTAACCTCTCAATCAATTCTTTCTACTTTTGCAATCAAACACCCAAAGTTAAGATAATGTAAGTACTGAAAATTTTACCAAATTCAAAACAAAAATCAAAGATATTGAATGGTTAATAAGGCTTTTGTTAAAAAAAAAAAAAAAAGAAAGAAATATTCATAATCAAAGTGTTTTTTTTTTTAATTAAAATTAAAGTCATTGAATAGTCAATAATTTTTTTGGACGAAAATTGAAAAAAAAAATATTGATTAAGATCAAAACATATGACATCATTTGGCATTATTCATGAATAAAATATTAGCTTATATACTTAACTTATCTCGTTTTTTGTCCAAAATTAATATATTGAAATTATCTTATATATATTTATATTAGATTGTGTTAGTAAATTAATATATTTATATAATTATAAATAGCGATTAGAGGACAAATGACATTTACTTATGGCATTCTACATGTCAAAAATTAAACTATCCATATAGGACAAATTACCTTTTGTACTAAAGGTTTTGATTTTTATATATTTATATGAGATATATATATATATATATTTATATATATTATCTATGAGTTATCATGAGAGATCAAATTAAACAATATAAAATTAAAAAAAATTTACATATTCTTTTAATCATTGATTTTAATAGATTTAAAAGATGAGAAAGATAAGTAAAAACAAAAGATAATTTAATCTTATATCTTAAATCTATTGAAATTAATGGTTAAAAAATATTAAAAGTAAAAAAATTTTACATTATAGAAGTTGATCCCTCCTCGTTATCTGTATATAATATATAAAAATAAATTTCAAAATTGCTAAAAGTGATTGATTTAAGTACTTTATGGATTTTAACAACCAAAAAATAAACTTATGAATTTTTAAATTAATGAATTTATTATTAAATATATATAATTTTATTAATTTATTTAAATTTAATTTAAATTAACTAAAATTAAAAAGATGAAAGACCAATTAATAATTTACTAGTTATGTGTAGTTTTATTTTTTACATGAGACAAGATTAGTACTATATGATATTTTAATAAATAATATACAAAAGTATTGATTTCAATAATCACTTATTTGATGATCAAGTTACTATTATATAAGTGGAAGAAAACAACTTAAACATTTTATTTGAAAGATATATCATAGTTCATATTCAATTAGGAAGACAACATAGAATTATATGACCTCTTGCAATATTTTATACTCTTTTCAAATGCAAAATTTGGTTGGTCTCAAAATATAAAAAAATTTGTTTTGAATAATAGTAATAAGAATAAAGCAACAATTATAATAAACTATCTTTTTGTTTAATAAAAACAAATTTTTAAAAGAGAATGTGAAAGTAATTTGTTAACTTAATATTTTTAAAATTGCTTTTTCAAAATTTTTATTTAGTAAATTTTTTTTCATTACTTTTTTCATATATATAAATAAAATTTTTATAAAAAAATTATATACTTAAAGATAGAAAATATAGGGTAAAGTTTATTACTTTAATTGTTGGTAGAATACTTCAAAATTTTCAATTTTTTATTTGTAATTGTACTTTACTAATACATCCACTACTCATTCAATCAAATAATTAATAAAGCTTAATTTAATATGTACTATTTTACCATAAACTAAAAAATTTTAAAAAGATCTTTAAAATATTGACTTAATATATATTGTAAATAATTTATTTAATTTAGCTTTGATACTTACATTAATATAAAAGTTATGATTTTGACTTATCATTACTTGTTAAACTACGAATAACAAATTAAGAGCATTTATGGATTGCTTTTCTAGTCATTTACACTTGCACTTATTTTATTTTCTTTCTCTACCTTATAAATTATATCATGTAACATAAATTGTGACTATATTCTTTCTAGATATACACAAATCAATGATAACATAATAGTAAATAATTAATAACTTAGTAATTAATTATTAAAAATTTAAAAATAATAATCATTAATAACTAATAGTAAATCATAAATGATTTAATAATAAATTAATTATAACTTAATAGTAAATAAATGACAATTTAATAATCAATAATTGATAATTTAGTTGTAAATTAATAATTTAGTAGTTATAATAGTAGATAATGCATTAATTGTAATTTTTCCAAAAATATCATTATAACCCATGTCAGTTGTTATTAGGAAAGCATATCACTTATCATTATTAAATTACAATTAACCGGTTACAATTTAGAATTGTATAAAATCTATCAAAATTTTATATGAAATTATATTTATAAATAATAAATTTTTTCTTAATTTTTGAATGTGATTAAATAATTGTAAAATTATAATAAAAAAATTTATAAGTGAAATATTTTATCAATAAACATGATGAATGTGTTTAATATTTAAATATCATTATAATTCCTTTTATACTGTCTATAATGTTTTGGTTTTATTTGGTTTAAAATGATAGTATATTTTGCAAGTCGTGCAAGTTGCATGCCTTCAACTTAACAAAATGGGGAGGGCGTCCCAACTACATGGTCACCGAGCAGCAGCTTAAATAATTCTCCCCCCAAATCCAAAGGCCAAAGAATAAAAAATGCCAAAATCCTACAAATGCGAATCCCAAGTCCATATTTTTGTTGCTACTCTTTTTTTTTTTTTAATCTATCAAAAGAAAGCTCTGACTTGGATAATCCCGGGGATTTGTAGTTATCTATGAGCTCCATTGAGCTTAAATATTAGTATTCGTGTTAGTGTCATTTGATGGTCAAAAGAATATAGTAATTTTTTTTTCCTTTCAAAACCTTCAACAGACAATCAATAGTATCTTTGTCATTTATCCCAACCTGACATGTCAGTTCAGCTTGACATAATCAGTGTCACTTTAACTTGGTCCTGTCCTAATTGTCTCATTATGATTCTTTTTAGTTTACTTATAAATATAAAGAATCAAGCACCATGAAGGTAAGTTCATCACATTCACTTCTCTATCCTTCCTACCTTTTTACTTTCTTTTTGACCTGATTTTTACTGACTTCCGTGTTAGAATGCAAATGCAAGGAACACCTTTTACTTTTTCCTCTAACCGTTATTTCCTTCTGTATTCACAGGAATACCTTCAGGTTGGAGCTCGACACCAACATTTGGTGCGTTAGGTAAGGACACATTTCATATTAGCTGAACACAAAACAATGCCACCAAGAAAAAAAACCCAAGAGGAAAGAGAGGTAGCTGCTGTGATTGGAATAGAAACTCACCTTAGGCAACATTCTATTCGCCCAACTCAACCACAGGCGAAACCGGCCATAAAATAATTTCAAGCCTTGACAGAACAAATACAAGCTCTCAAACAAATGTTGCAAACTATAACCCCAACACAAGTCTCAAAAGTGTTGGACTTAATCACACCCGATAGAGAAGCCACTGTTGAACAACTGAGCTACGAAGAGGTGGAAGTCTCCTTGACTTCCAGAGAAAAAGAACACATAAACCCAACTTATCACCACCCCAGCCATAATTCCACACATGCCATAACCCAAAAATCCAAATAAATAAACCATGAACTTCAACCGAACAGAGATTTGAAACCTCAGATGTAAGCCATGTAGAAAAAGCTAAAAATAAAAGTAGTGGTGTTTAAGGATGAGCTCAAGTTCCTAGAGACCTAATCTTTTATTAAAGAAATTGACAGAGCTATGCCTTCTAAAGGATTTAAATGCCAACCTTAAAGATACGACGATACCTCTAACCTTTTGATCATTTGGAACTTTATAGAATGGCATGATGATACAGGGGGCAAACAAAGTTATAATGTGCAAAGGTCTAGCCACTACATTAAAAGGTGTAGCTCGATCTTGGTATAGCAATCTAGAGTCGAGGTTGATCACTACATTCAAAGAGCTTAGCCACTCGTTTCTGTCTAGATTTGTGAGTAGCTGAAGAGCTAAGAAATTGACCCTAAGCTTGATGTCAATTCACCAAGGGTATAATGAAACTTTAAAAAGCTATGTCACATGTTTTTATATGAAGCTCTATAAGTTAAAGTCATAAAATAAATGGCCACTGTTGTCATACTAACAAATGGACTCAAAGATAAAGAGTATTATTTAAAGTTGACGTTATCACTAAAACTGTCCAAAACTCTGGCTAATGTCTTGCTAATAGCAAAAAAATACTTTAATACTGAAGTTACAATGAAAACATAACACAATGAAAGGCTCATCCTCCCTTTTTGTTGGCCGAGGTGAGAGAGGCTCATATTTCCTTCTCAATCATAAAAAAAGGTAAAAAATTTTACGATCTTTTTTCAAAAAGAAAACAATATAGAGCTAGAAGTAATAGTGGAGAAAAAAGCTACACTATACTGAATACCTCCAATGAGAAGATTCTTATACAAATTGAAAGAAATCCTAACTTCAGATAGCTTAAGCCACTGAAATAAAACATAATAAGGGAAAAAAAAACCTTTCACAAAGACATCAGCCATAACATCGAAAATTATATCAACCTAAAAAATAAAATTGAAGCTCTGATAAGATGAGGTTAGTTAAAGAGATTTGTGGGACATAGAAGACAAGATCAACTTAGAATGGATTATAAATAAGACCACAGAGCGTTCACCCGAGACTGAGATAGAAGAGTAGAGCAGGAAATAAGGGATGCTCGAAGAGAAAGGTCGAATCAAGAAAAAGGCTGAGCTAATAATAGTAGGCTAATTACCGAAGTGATTAACGTGATCATATGAGGTAGCTCCACCTTAATGAAAAGAAAGTTTAACTCGAGCATGGTAATAACAGTATGCACCTCAGCCAAAAAAAATGGAAAGATGAGTTAATCTTATTTAGCTTAGAAGATTTGAAAAAAATCCAAAACCCGTACGACAATGTCATAGTGATCACAACCTTGGTGTATAACTATGTGATCAAAATAATCTTATTTGATAATTAAAGTTCGATCGACGTCATATACTATAGTTATTTGAAGAAAATGAAAATTAACGAAGATTAGTTGAAGTCGATCACCATCATATTAATGGGGTTTGGGAAAAAGTAGGTACTCATAAAATGAATTATCAAGCTTTAGAACTTCTTAGGGATTGAACTAAAGACAATTATCTTGATCGTAAAATTTATAGTAGTGGATATTTCATCTGTCTATAATATGATATTAGGCTAACCTAACCAGTCTATTATACGGCTTATAGGTTCAACTCCCCATTTGAAAGTGAAATTCCCAATATCGGATAGAATTGAAGAAGTTCGGAGAGATTAGTCCATAGTACAGTAATGTTATGTCATAATAATAAAGGGTAAGACTGAGAAATAGATAGACAACCCAGCCAATACTGAGGTTGAAATAAAAAAAAAGCCAACACATAAAACTAACCAAAAGAAAAAAACATCGCCCAAAGCATAGAACATAAAACCAACCTAGAAGAAGCGTGCTTTTAAACTGTTTAGAGCTTTTGAGCTTTGAAAAACTTTGATTTTATTTTATATTTTTAATTTTTTGAAACAACATTAGGAACAACGAGCACTTAAGTCGGTGCAAACAATTTGATGTTACTTGGACCGAGCTAACACGTCGGCTAAAACATAGCATGAAATAAAGAATATACTTCACTTTTATTAATACATTCAACAAGTTTTTCAATATACTAACCATCACATCAGGATCTATTTTTATAGAAAATGGTCATAACCTAATTGAATAAAAAAAGATAATTGATCAAAGATCAAACTCGAATGCAAATCAACTTGAGTTGGCTGAGGACCACATGACAATCCCGTTCTAGAACATTATTAAAAATATATAGAGATCAGAGCTAAGCTCTAACATAAAGAATAATTGATTCAACTTATAAAAGATAATACTGGCCTATATGTTTAGACACTGTTTGACATGCCAATAATTGATACTAAAGTGATAGTCCACAGATTACACACTAATCCTGAAGTTAAAACCAGTTTAACAAAAGAAAATAACTTTTGCTCTTGAAAGACAATAGGCCATTAAATAAGAAATTGACAAATTATTGCCAGTTGACTTTATCAGGGAGGTTTACTATCATGAGTGGATAGCCAACGTAGTCATAGTCAAAAAGCATAGTGAAAAATAAAAAATGTGTGTGGACTTTACCGACATGAATAAAGTTTACCCAAAAGATAGCATCATCTTTCCTAGTATAAATCAACTAGTAGATGTCAGTGCTAAGCATGGCTTCTTCAACTTCATGGATGTCTATTTCAGTTACAAGTAGATTAAAATATTAAAAAAAAGGATAAAATAGTCTTTATTATCGAAAAAAGATTTTACGCTACAAGATCATGCCTTTCGGATTGAATAATGCAGAGGTGACCTACTAAAGATTGTTGAATAAGTATTTAAAGATCAGATCGACCATATTATGGATGTATATATACATGACATGATAGTCAATAGTAAGAGCTTGATTGAGCATTTGAAAGACCTCAAGAAAACTTTTAACATTTTGAGAAAGTATAAAATAAGACTTAAACCAAGCAAATGCATTTTTGGGGTTACATCATGCAAGTTTTTCGGTTACATGATCAACCAAAGGGGGATAAAGGTGAATTTTAAAAAGGTTTAGGCGATTTTAAAAATAAAAGTGTCGACCTCAGTAGAAGAAGTACAAAGGTTAACAGGTAAAATAGCTGTGTTCAGTCGATTTATGTCCAAATCGACATAATGATGTCTATTGTTATTCAAAATTTTCAAGAATGTCTTTGACTTTATGTGGACTCCTCAATGCCAAAAAGTTTTTGATGAACTCAAAATGTTCTTACCCTTCTTACCTATTTTATCTAAATTGAAGATTGGAGAAACACTATACTTATACTTAGCCAACATAGATTAGGCTGTCAGCTTGATCCTAGTCCGAAAAAAAGAAAAAAAACAATGATCGATATATTTTGTAAACAAAGTATTGATAGAGCCTGAAGTTAACTACAACGACATAGAAAAATTAGGCTACGCCATTGTCACATTAACTAAAAAACTCGGGCTGTCCTTCTAAACCCATATGATTCATATCCTAATCGATTAGCCACTGAGACAAGTTTTATAGAACCTTGAAATGTTGAAAAAACTAATCAAACGGGCAGTAGAGCTCAGTAAATTTGATCTACACATTTCACCTAAATCGATATTAAAATCATGGACACTGGTAGATTTCATCATAGAGTGCATTTTGGTATAATCAAAAGGACAGTTTAAGAAAAAAAATCTTGGATAAGGTTGATTGGAAGCTCTATGTCGATAAATTAGCTACAAGCTAGGATGAAGGAGTCGACCTCATTCTGATAAGCCTGAAAGGATTATAGTACCCATATACCTTGAGATTCAAGTTTAGGCCATCTAACAATTAAGCGAAATATGAGGCATTGATAACTGGCTTAAGGTTGGCAATTGAGCTAAATGTTCAAAACATAACCGTTTATAGCGATTCCTAATTAGTGGTCAATCAAATAAATGAAAAGTTTGAAGCTCAAAAAGATGAATTCAAAAGTATCTTAACAAGTCACTAGCCTTAGTAGTTGGCTTCAAGAAAATCAAGGTGAAAAAGATACCGAGATCAAAAAATTTAATAGCAGACTCCTTATTTAAATTGGCCTTAAAAACAATAATGAAAAGTCTAGACTGAGTTCTAGTAGAAGAGCTAGCATATAAAAGCACCGAAAACAAGTTTGTGAGATAAGTCACAAAGAAAGAAACCTGTATAATGTCAATTAAAGTATACCTGTCCACAAGAGTTTTACCTAATGAAAGAGTCAGGGCTAAGGCACTGATGAGAAAGGCCCCATAATACATAATGATAAAAAAAAATTATACAAAAGATCTTTTAGCTTAACCTACTTAAGATGTGTTGATGAAAATGGGGTAGAGTACATCTTGCTAGAAATCCACAAAAGAATATATAGAAATCTCCTGAGACCTCAACCTTTGGCTAATAAAGTACTGAGATAGGGCTATTATTGGCCTGCCATTAGGAGGGATATGATCGAACTGGTGAAGAGATGCAATAAATGTTAAAGATTTACCTATGTACAATATCTTCCTTCAACCAAGCTCACTCTTATCATCAGCCTATAGCTTTCATGCAGTGAGGGATGAATGTCTTCAGATCATTCACTCCAGCCACAGGTCAGAGAAGATTCATCTTAGTGGCAATAGATTACTTTATAAAATGGTTAAAAATTGAAACCCTAGCCACCACCACAAAGTACAAATTAAGAAATTTGTGTGAAAAAACATAATTTACAGATTCAAACTACCTTGATCTATAATAAAAGATAATGGCAAATAATTTAAAAATCCAAGGTTCAGGGAATGGTGGTTAAAACTTTACATCGACCTCACGTTCATGTTAGTTGCCTACCTTTAATCCAACGGGTAAGCCAAAGCTACAAATAAGATAATACTAAAAGCTCTAAAAAAGAGATTAGATGTGGCAAAAGAGCAATGGGACGATAAGCTATCGAGAGTTCTGTGGACCCTAAGAACAACCATGAAGATGCTCATCGGTGAAACCCCATTTCACTTGGCAATTAGAATAGAGGCCATAGTACTGGTTGAGATCGGCTTACCAAGCTTAAGAGTTGAATTGGCATCGAAAGAAAAAAATGAAAAAGTATTTAGGGCCAACCTCGACCTTGCCAGAGAATAAAGAGACATAGCTTTAACATAAATTGTAGTATACTAGCAAAATATAGCCAACTATTATAATAAGAGAGTCCAGTACAAGCACATTAAGAAGGGTAACCTGGTACTTAGAAAAGTTGAAGCTTTAAGGGTAGATAACCGAGTGGCAAATTGGTCTCGATGTGGGAAAGACCATATATTATTAAAGAGGTCGTTCACGATGTGACCTACAAATTACAGAATCTAAATGTTGGCATCATTCCAAGGATAAATAATGCAGATAACTTAAAGATTTATTATCAGTAGCTTAATATAAACTGAGCTTACACTTTTATTATTTTGTGAATAGCATTGCCATCCTAAGCATGTGAAATGCAAATCAAGTCTATTACCAGTAGATTGGTACAAATCGAGTTCACCCTTATATTATTTCGTACGCGAACACATGATTTAAATTATCTTCAATAAGCTTGCATTTAAGTGATTTGAGGAAATCTGACTTAGAACTTGTAATTATGTTTATGTGATCTAAGTGATTATGTAAGTTTTCAGTTTAATTATCTAACTTTAGATTGGTTAACCATTCTCAAACTTGTGCAATTAAGAAAAAAATGATGGTAATTCGAGCTGAAACATGAAAAAAATTTTCTTTTTATTTTATTATAACAAAATACATCGATCAAAGTAAGAAAGGTCATTACAAAAAATTAACCTTAAAGTAAAAAATTTACAAAGTCAAAAATGAAAAATTATAGAATTCATTCATCAATAGCAGTAGCGGTAGGGGGAGCACTCTTATCAGCAGGAGTATGAGGGATGGCCTCACCTTTAATGACCTTCATATCTTTTTCTTCGAACTTCAAGGTAGCCTCCAGCTCATCTTTTAGAGCTTCATATTTATCTTCCTCTTCTTTTTCCTTATATTTTTCAAGCTAATTTTAATAAGGCCTTGATCTGATGTTGTTGATGTCAATATAAGAAAGGTCAAGGTTGAAAAAGAAGAATTTGAACTATACTTCATCCTTGGCCAGCTGGAAAGCACCTAGTACATTCTTCATTGAGAACTTTACTTTCACCTAAAGACAGTCATCGGAGGCCTTGTACTCTCTTATAGCCTTGTACTCTCCTACAACCTTTATTTATGACTTTTTCTTCCTTTTGTCTAGAGCCTCTAACTTGGACCTTATTCTGTTATTTCTACCTGAACATCATTAAGCTTTAGCTTGGTTTGTTCTTTCATAGATTCAGTTAAGGCATTGTCAACCAAGATGGCCTCTAACTTCATTATTAGCTCATTCACCTTTTTTTTAGCTTAGCCTCTTTTTTGTAGGATGTGTTGAGGTTTGATCTAATGTTGTTTAATATCTTTGAGCTCTTTTTTTGCTCCTCAATAAGAGTAGCCACATCTTACTCAACCCTCAGCATATGCCCTATGCCAAGGATGAGCACGATAAAAGGGCCTGACTATTATTCTCTACAAGTTGAGGTGAGAATTTCTTTTAGACTACATGAAAAGACCTTAGACTTGGAAAATAAAAACAATAACAATAATAAGAAACTGAGCTGAGGTTAAGAGATACTCACCAAAAGGAGGAACTATGACTTTACATAATATTATAACAACGTTAAGGTTAGAGATAGGGTCATTTGTTAGAGAATACTTTAACCTTATGAATATTTTCTCTGGGCTAGGCCTCAGTACACTAGCTTTGGAGTTCTCAAGAGCAGATGAGAGGGTTTTCACTTATGATTTTTTAATGGGAAGGGGTGGTGTTGACGTCACTATGAAGGATAAGTGCTGACGTCACTATGAAGGACAAGTGCTGACCTACCCTAGCTTTTGACTTTCGATCAAAAGAAGTATATGGCATAGTGATGTTAACCACCTTGTCTCCACCATGGGATAGGGCCCAGAGTTGGATCTTTTTTTCTTTTTTTTAGCCTCAGGACATGTTGTTACAATGAGACATTGAAGTCATTGCCATCAACCATATTTGCAAAACCAAGCTAACAATTAGATGAAAAATTAACTTAAAACAAAACCTTATGAGGGAGAAAAAGAACGTTCAATTTTAAGTTAATTTTTTCTTTACGTGTAAAATCTAAAATTTTATCCTGATTTGACAGATCAAGGATAGAAAGGACCACTGATACATCCATAAATGAACCAAGTGTACTTTTTATATTCTAGGCCTCAATTTCGGGCTCACCATCTTTATTTACCTTTTGCTCCTCAAGGCATAAAAAGAACATCTTCCAATTATTTATTGAGTTTGGAAAATCGGTGAGATGTTTTTTATTTTATCAAATTGTGATATAAAATTACCTACTGTCGTTGGGATGTTTTTCAAGAAAGAAAAACTCTCTGAATAAAGAAAAAAAATGAAGAATATTTAGTTGTCAACAAAGAATAATAAAAGTAACTATGTACTGAATAGAATTTGGGGTGAGTTGAGTGATGATCAAATTGTAAGAATTAAAAATTGAAATGAATAAAAGATGAAGTAGAAACCTCAGATCGACCATGAATAAATCCCAATATACATAAAGCTGATGTGGCTCTAGTCTATCAGTGACCCAATTTGAAGAGTTTGACATTATTACATTATACCTCTCTGTGGGAAAAAGAAAAGTGGTACCTAAAGCACGAATGTGATGTGCTGAGCACATGTTAGGATAGTTTTTTGGATTTGTCCTACCCTTTAGCTCGCTCATCACGTCCTTGGAGATCACGTCAAGGTCACACAAAGTATATATAGGGACATTGAAGAGTTTGTTCTGCTTTACGGGACTTTTTCCCTCACCATCACTTTTTTTGATCGATGTGCTCCCTTTTTCTTGTTCCTTTTTTAAACCTCTCTAGTCAGAAAAATTTGACCTTTGGCTGGGAGACAGATCCCAAGAAATACCAATGGTTGAAAGTAGTTCAATCCTAGAAAAAGAAGGACAATGTGGATACCCCTCATAAGTAGATGAGATGTCCAAAAAAACTAATTAAGAGGGAAGAGTATAAATGACAAGAGGTGGAAGAGATCAAAATTCACTCAAAACTCGCTTGCCTTTTGTTTGAGCATTCTCTTCATTGTGCCGTTGCCCTTCTTCAAACATCAAGTTGAACCAATAAGCCATTTTTTCATAGTTGTGGCCCCCAATAATAGAGGGGATCAAGTCATCATCCTGTTACTCTCGCTAACCTCCCCTTAACTCTATCCTATAACTTTCTACCTCTCCAAAACTCATTCTAGAAGACATAGTTAGAAATACGTACTGGAGTGGGTGTAAAAAAAACTTTGAAGGTTGAAAAGCTATTGAGATCGAAAATTTTATGTAAGATTGAGAGTAAAGAAAGCAAAAGGTGTAAAGTTGAAGCCCTACCAACCCTTTATATAAACGAGCTACAAACCAGATGGATGATACATTCCGTACCATGTGTCCAAGTAAGGGCGAGTAGACATCTTTTCATCTTTTTGTTTTAAACTTTTTCGCTCAAACAACCTCTCTTTCATTTAATGTTGTCAAACTGGCCTAATTAGACAAATCTCAGGTCAGACCATCTAAACTGGACAACGTTGAGGGTAAATTGAAAAACCCAGTTCACCTCTAGAGTCTAAAATAAAGGCTCAAATTCAAATTTTTGAAAGAAAATACAAGTCTCACCACGATCAGATGAACTCCAACACTAATCTCGAATCACCCAAACAATTATCACCTCGGTAACCTTTAAATTGATCATGCACTTAATCCAAAACATATACGTAAGATCGAATAATTGCTAGGTCGGACATTAGCTTAAAACAAATCATCGTCCAAAACCAATCTCTTTTGGTAATGTCAACCTTCGATGAACCATGCAACCAATTTGTTTCACATTAGGGATATTGGTAATAAATTTCACGATCTGATATTCAAACTGCCTGATGGGCGAACATAGTGTTAGGGGTATTTGATGGTTAAAAAGGTACGATGGTTTTTTCTTCTTTTAAAACCTTTAGCAGACAATTAAGAGTATCTTTTTTCATTTGTGTCGATTTGACATATGATCAACGTCATCTCAGCTTTGTCCTAATTATCCCTTTTATGGTTCCTTTCAGCTTATCTATAAATATAAAGATTTAGGCACCGTAAGGGCATATTCATCCCATTCATCTCTTTCTCATTCTTATCTTTTTTTTTTTTTTTCGCCTTGATTTTTATTGATTTGTTCATTAGAATAAAAATACAAAAAATATCATTTACTTTTAAATCTAACTATTCTTTTTTTATATATTTACAAAAATAACCTCAAATCGGAGCTCCATATCAACAGTTCAGATTTTTCATGTCTTGCTGATGGTGTGTATAAACATTATATGAAGGCGTTGAACTAATGTGAGCCGGAGAAAGATTCTTAAATCCAACCCTTTTTTTAAAGGGGGACACCCTGCCCCATTCGACGAGGGGAAAAAGAACAGTGCTTTTTTTAAAAAATTTATGTTCCAAACATAAATTATTACCCAAAATTATTAGATTAGGTAAATTGGGGTTGGTGCGAAAAAGAGTACAACTTCAATTTGTCCATACATGGGGCAGCTCTTGTCCTGATATGACCTCACATGCTTGTTAAAAATAAAGGGTTAGATGAGGTTGCAGCCTTGCAATTTACAAAGCTTTTCTTGTGCTAATTGGATCCCATCAGTGAGCCTAACGTCAAACATTCCTCACGTTTGCCATGGGCCTTTGTGCATTGTGACAAATATGCAATATTTTAATTGACTTTTTGCTACTATTCATGATGAATTAGGTTTTAACATCTCATCTCGAGATGGTAACTGATTAAAATCAATTTAAATTTAACAGAAATAAGAGCTTTCTCAAGTCAACTTTCTATGTCTGTTTCAACTTGGGTTGTTTATGGATAAAGCGAAAAATATGGACTGTCCTTTATTCACCAGCCAAGCATTTCTTTGTAACGTGACACCAACGGTCCACCTAATTCTAGCGAACAATAATCAAGCAAACGAAAGAGTAGGTCTCAAGGATTGACAATGACAATATTCACTGACCCATCTTTGTTTTCGCCCGTCTGTTCTTGGTGTTCGGGATTTTGTTCTTCAGAAAATGACTCTGGATAAAATACACTTGGACCGTAGCAAGGATTGAGCAAAAAAATTATGACATTACCGTAAACAGTAAAGCTTCAAATTTTTGGCCAGGCTTTGACCAAGTTTAGAGGCCTACTTCAAGGACTACCTACCAGGTTTTCACACGTTTTTTCTTGCCTCAGCTCCAATGCAAATTCCCAGAAGAAACCATCTCATCTCTGCAAGGGCAATGTCTCCATTTTGCATGTGAAAATAAGCTCTTTAGGCTGCATAGATTACAGTGATCTCTCATACTCAGATATCCGTTTGATACTGAAAAAGAGAGAAACATGCAAAAGGAAAATAAAGAGAAAAAGAGAGATCCTTAACTATGACCCCAAATCATTTAACGCCACCACGTATGTGTCTCAGACTTCTCGTGAGTAGCCAAACCCAACATTAAATAACAGGAAAGAAACAAGAACAAAAGAAAAAAAAAGCAAAGAAACCCAATCCCCCGTCCCTTGCAGCTCACTCATTCACTCTTTCTATCTCCCTTTCTGTTTCTCTCTCTCAATAGCAAAGGGTAAGATAATGTTTTATCCCACCGACTCCATTTCTTCAACTTAGAGCCTCTTATCCAATAATTAACATCAATGTCACAGTAGAACTCAGTTACCGCAAAGGAAGGGTAAAACAGGTAAGATAAATAGGAGGAAAGAGATGGATTTAAGTGGTAGAAGAGCAGGAGCTAAGAGCAGTGTTGTTGCAGGGTCAGTGTGGGAAACTAGAATGAAAAATGATGAAGTCAAAGGTGGAATTAAGGTTTTCAATGGAGAAGAAAACAGCAATACTGAAGAAAATACTGATGGTGGTAATAAAAAACTAAGCTCGAGTAAAGGCCAGAATATTGGCAGTGTGGCTGTTAGTGGCAAGAGAAAGACTTGGAAAAGTGAAAGCTTTGAAGGGTTTGAGAGGAAGAAGACATTTCAGATTGCTAAAGGCAAAACTGAGGAACAATGCAAGGAGTTGAGTGTGTCCGTTGATGGAATTAAGAAGAGCCCCATTCGGGTAGCTAAAGGAAGATCCGTCGTACATTGCAAAGACTTGAGCTTGTCTGTTGATGGAATTAAGAAGACTCCAGTTCAGGTCAACAAAGGAAGATCTGAAGGAGCTAGAGAACTTAGTAAGTCTGTTGATGGAATTGAGAGAAGCCCAATTCATATGAAGAAGCCAAGATCTGAAGTTCCTAAAAGGTCTTCTGATATTACTGAATCTGGTGAGAGAATAGAAGGGAATTCAGTTCAATTAAGGAAGGCAAAATCAGATTCAGTTAAGGCCTCAGATCAGTCTGGTAATGGAAACGGAAATGAAGAGAATTCACTTCAACTGAGGAGGTCGAAATCCAAGGAGAGTAAAGTTTCGGTTTTGGATGATCAACAAAAGGGGAATAATGTTTCCGTTGAAGAAAATGAGAAGAACCCAGTTGAAACAGACAAGAATGGATCTGAGTCTGAGGAGAACTGTAAAGAGTTTGGTTTGTGCCAAGAAAATGTCATTTCAAGCAGGACAAGCAATGGAAATATGGTCAAATCATCTCCTGAAGTATTAGTTGTTGAAGATGATGGTGATGGTGTTGAAGATGATGGTGATGGTGTTGAAGATGATGAAGAATTTTATGAAGAAGAGGAAGAGGTGGAAGAGGAGGAAATTGAAATTAGGAATGAAAAGAAGAGCTTTGACATTAAGGAAATGAATGTACCAGAGGAGAAGCCTAACAAAGTTGCTAATGAAGTGAAGAAATTTGCAGAAGAAAAACATAACCAAGTTGTTAATGAAGTGAAGAAAAATAGCCAATTCCATAACAAAACTGCACCTTTTTCTTCAACTGTCAATAAGCAGCCTCCACCAGTTGTTAAGCGTGCTACTTCGGTTTACACAACTCCATCAAAATCTACTCCTTGTACGTGTGTGTTTCTATTTGATGTTTTATCGAGATAAAAGATTATTGTGTTGTTTTATCTTTCTTTCTCTTTGTAGTTCTAAATGTTTCTCACCTAACTGGTTTCCTACAGATTCAGCCTCAGATGATTTCCACTATCAGAGTTTCCCACAAACTCAGAACAAATTGCTGAATTTAGGTAGGAAGGAATTTTATTTCTTGGAAAGATCAATGAATTTCATATTTACAACATGTTTAATTCTTCTTCTCGTGTGCATTGTTAATCTTTCAGTTGATTTGGCAATGTGGAGAGACGTATCGAAATCGGCATTGGTCTTTGGGATGGGAACTTTTATCATCATCTCATCCTCTTACACCAAGGACCTCAACATTAGGTCTCATAACTTTTCAATGAAAAACAAGTTTTATTTTTGGGTTTTTATCTGTTTTTTTTTTTTTTTTAATTTTAACCTCTGTTTTAAAACTGAGTCCATTACTGAAACTCTGTTTGATCAATGCTTCTACAGCTGTATTTCTGTAATTTCCTATCTGGGACTTGTTTACCTTGCTGCCATCTTCCTTTACAGATCAATCATCTGCAGGTAACGCCCTGCATCAGATGCCATTAATTATCAAATTATTGAGTTTTAATCCATATTTTAACCTTGTATTTTCTTTCTATAACAATGCAGGGGAGTTGTGGATACAGATGAATCAACCTGTGCGCTTGAAGAAGTAGAAGCAGTTTGGTTACTTGAATTGGTTCTTCCTTACTTGAATGAGTTCCTACTAAAGCTCAGGGCACTTTTTTCTGGTGATCCTGTTACTACAATGAAGGTAATTTCCATTTTTTCAGCCATTTGTTATTCATTTTCATTTTTAACATTGAGGAGGAAGATGGAAACAGAAGTTGATTGTTTGGGACAATTGCAGTTGGCAGTACTGCTGTTTGTTTTGGCCAGGTGTGGCAGCTCCATAACTATCTGGAAAATGGCTAAATTGGGTAAGTTTTTTTGGTTGAACTAATAAAATTTACCTTCCAATTTAAAGCAAATTTCTTTTTTTTTTTTTTATGTAAATCGAGCAATTTCTTTTGAAAAAACATTTCTGTCATCATAAAACCATGGGTTGTCTCCTTTTTACCGAGGACATTGTTGGCTTTTGAAAGCAATAGAGTCCCGAGTAATGTTACGAGAAATGATAACCATGTCAATCGTTCCTAGAATTTGATTTATAATGCGAGAATTGAAATTTAAAACTTTTTATTGGGTTATGAGTATAGAAATAAATAATATATTTGTTTGTATTTGCATCTTATATATATATATATATATTTAATAAACAAATGTTTTATTAAATAATATAAATTATTATTATAAATGAATTAAAATTAATATATTTTTATTTAAAAAATATATATTAATATATTCTTATAATAAAATTATATAAATATATAACATAATTTTATTTTTTATTTTTTAAAAATTATGAATACTAAAAATTATTTATATTTATTAAATATCTTTGACCATTAAAATAAAAATAAATTTAAAATACCTATTAAATTTAAATACAAGATAAATTATAATTTAAAAATTAAAAAAAAAAAATCTACTCGCCCCGTTCCATACGAGACATCCCATTACATTGAACACAACTGTTAAAATTCTTTCAATGACATGAATTCTGAATGTCTTTCACTTTTAACTGACGCTTGGCTGTGCTCACTGTCTCTCGCTAACAGGCTTTTTTGGCGTTTTCACCGTTCCGAAAGTATGCTCCTCTTATTCCCACCTATTAACTGCATACGGTAAATCCCACCCACAACTTTTTTTTTTTTTTGGCTCTATTATTCATTCCTTCATCATTACAATCTACAGTTCTACCGTTACAATATTATGCGTCAATCACATTAAAGTTCGGATGCCCTACAATCTGACCTAATCTTTAGATATTGTTCGTCTGATTAATTTAACGACTCTTTTGTTTCCTTGAATGATCCGAGGATGTCTCCTTGGGGATAAGATTTCATGGGTACTCCTCTTTCATGAGTAGTATTTGGTCACCTTGGTTTAAAGTCTGTCTTCATCGTTATATCAAATTTATCTTCATTATAGGATTCTGATTGGACACATTACCTTTATTATCCCGTTTTTCATATTGGAAAACCATTAGGTAAACTATCATTAGTGTAGAATTAAATTTGAAGAATCCCTATTCATTAGTCAATCAATGTTGAATTAAAATCTATATTTTGTAGAGTGAAAATTTGAGGCATGAATATTTGTATCGTAGGGCCAAAATATAATAATGGTGGAATGCAATAATAAATTTACCATCAAGGTGGGGAATGAAAGTCAGACGCATCAAATAATGGTCCATCTTTTATGAATGTTTAGTTATTTTTTGTGTGCAATAGGGTAGGATAGGATAGGACTTGCAAAGGAGAGCAGCCGGCAGGCATGTTGGGTCATAAATTATTTATTGGATTGTTGCTCTACGCCTCCAATTGGGTTGGTGGGGGTGGTTAAATGTGCTTAATGTTGTAGGACTACGCACCTGAAAACGACTTAATCTGTTATCTTGATGGGCTGGCCTAACCACCTTTTCTTGATTCGGGAATGAGTCAATTAGATCATCAAACGCCTACTTAAAAAATTACTCAAATTAAAAAAAAAAATTTATTTTTTAGTTGTTTGGATTTAAATTCGTTGAAAATTGTAAAAAAAGTTTTTTTTTATTAATTTGTTAGATTTGATATAAATAAATTTATTTTAAGAAGTTCAAAGAGAAATATAATCCATAAAACTTGAAATCCTTACTGCATAACATAAAAAACTACCCAATTCTTAATTTATTGGCTGCATTAAAATTGCACGATGAGAAAAATTATGTATTGCAGACTTAAAAGTGTTTATTCAATCTCTTCTTACTTCTTGATCTAATAAAATCCAAAATGATCTAAAAATTTTTATATTTATGCGAATTCAAAGGAAAATTTTGGATACGACGCTTTTGGGATGCATGGGACTCATGCACACATAAAAAAGCCGTGGCAGTGGTCATCTTCACCCTGGTTTGGAACCTATCTTCAATTGTTGCTCGCATTTGGGCTGGTAAGAAATAGATTCACTTTTCAAAGAGATTCTAAAACTACCTTCCTAACAAAGCTGATTCAATTGATGGGTTTTCTTTTTTCTTTTTTCTTTTTTTAACCTTATTCTTGATGGTGTAAAATTGTGTAGCATTCATGCTTTTTGTGGCTCTCCGATACTATCAGCAAAAAATGGTGAAAGATGATTGGGTGGAGGATGAAGGTGGGCCTGGTACTGGAGAAACATGGCAAGGACCGATGGGAAGACATGGGGTTGGGCCACCTAGAGCAGCGCCAAATAAAGTGAAGAAAGGATCTTAAGAGTGAGCTTTGGCCCATGCCTACTATTAGGTGTTGTATTGTTTACAAGACACGTTCCAAGTTGTTGTTTTATGTTTTATGTTTTTTTTTTAATATATATCTTTATAATAATATATTTTCTCTGTTTTTTTTTTTTTGGGCCGTGAAAATCACATAATGGTTTTGGTCGAGTTGAGCCCTTTTGTTACACCTAAAAATGGGATTTGAGTTCCTCTCAATAAAAACTTTATCCAGAAATAACAGACTTTTAAATTACTGTTCAAAAAACATTGTAACACCTAAGGACGGCAATCAACCTCGTCCCCGACGGGTTCAGCCCGATCCGATCTTATGAGATCAGATTTTTTTTTTAATTTCGATTTTCGGATCGGATCGGGTATAGTTAGAGAATAATCGAGGTCGGGTCGAGTTCGGGTATGCCTAAAACCCGACCCGATATTATATAAAAAATTATTTTTTAATTAATTAATTAATTATTTATATATATATATATTTATATAATGATATTTTAAAATATTTATATTTAAAAAATAATATTTTATTAATTTCGGGTCTAAACAGATCGGATACTGTTTACATAGTGTCGAATCAGGTCGGGTTCGAGTATTAAAAAAATCGGATATGATCAGATTCGGATATACTAAAACATAAAATCGAATCGAATTCGGAACGAGCAAAACCCGACCTGATGACATCCCTAGTAACACCTAAAATTGATTGTATTTAATTCTCCTTCTAGTCTGTCATGCATATCGTGTACCCTTCTCTGACGCTATGAGGAGTCAAACTCAACATCCATGGCCCTTCAACACTTTGGCTGGACAACTATTACAGACAGAATGCAACAAGGAAATTACATAAATTTTACTATATAAATAGTAAAATTTATGTAATTTTCTTGCATTGACCACTCAATTTCAATAAAATCATAAGTTGAGGGATTAAACAAATATTAATATTTAGATTTCAAACAAGATCAAAATTCTTTACATTTGTTTATTATAAATATAATCATATATTAAGCACATATGAATACTATCCAAAAACAGTCTCGAACTTTACTAAAAAATAAAAATATTTTATCATATTTTATCATATTAAATTAAGACTATTAATTTTTAATTTATTGTAATTAAAACCATGACATTATAAAATATTTTGTTTCTTTTTGTTAAAAACTTCTTACTTGGATGATATAATTTATAAAATATGTTTACTTAGGTAAATAATAAAGACAATAATTAAACAATATCCATTTCAATTTATAAATTTAAGAATGATTGTATCATAAGCATAATTGTATGAGATAATATCACATTGTAATAACTTTTTATTAAAATGTACTTTTTAATTATTGAAAACAATAATGCAAAAATTATTTTAATATATTTAAACAATCTCTAAGGACTTATTTGTTTAATATTTTTCAAATATTCATTGTTTACATTTTTTAATTATTTTTAAGATCTTATTATTGCCATTTGTTCACCTTTGATTGGTTTTTATTAGTTATAGGTTTTATCCTCAATTATATATGGGCTTTATTCATTTAGCTTGAAAGAGTAGGCTTGGTAAAGAATAATATGGGTTAAGTAAACATATGTACCTTGTTCATTTGTGTTGGATGAATGAGGTAAGTATATAATGCTATAATAATTTTCATTTAAGTTTTAATTTTTAATTTTTTAAATATTAAAACAATTCTTAAGGGGTTGTTTGTTTAGCATTTGTCAAAAATTCATTAGTTACATATGCTAATTATTTTTAGGATCCTATTATTGCCATTTGTTCACATTTGAATGGTTTTTATTAATTATAGGTTTTGTCTTCAATTAACATATTCATTTATTCTTGAAAGAATAGGCTTAGCAAAGAATAATATGAGTTGAATAAATATATGGGTATTATTCATTTGTGTTAGATGAATGGGCTAAGTATATAATGCTATAATAAATTTCATTTAAGTTTTAAATTTCAATTTAAATTATTATTTATGTGTAATATAATAATCAAATTATAATTACTTTATCCATTGCACTGAAAATTTAATATTTCATAATATTTAAATTTAATAATTTATTTTTATTTTATTATAATATTATATATTATCAATAAATAATAAAATTAAATTAATTTTAATAGTTAATTTTTCGTCTTTTTCTACTTTTTTTTATTTTATTTTTCTCACTTTTATAAAATACTTTTTGTTTTTGTTTACAATGTTTTTCATTTCATTTGTTTAATTTGTTTTAAGGTGGGTTTCATAAATTTTTAATTTTTAATTCTTTTCTATAAATTTATCGATCATTAATTGAAAGTTAATTATATACTCATAAAATAACAACATCCGTCATTTTAGGGTCAGGAGGGAATTTATTCGTTAAGGTTTTTATTGAGATGTTTGGATTATTGTGGTAAATGAGCTTTTGAATGTTTTATCAATTATCATTTTTATAAGTTATTTATTTATTTATTTATTTTAATAAATTTTACAAAAATTATGTAATTAAAAATAATTTAAGAAAAGAATTTCAAAATATGTGCATAATTAATCAACATGCATTTGAAGAATTTAGTTAAAAAATTGTTATTTTTTTGGATGAAAAAAGAGAGGAAGAAAGGGGAAAAAAGTTTTTTAAAAAATAAAAAGAATATGATTCTTTTTTCTTTTATTTTGATTTTTTTCTCATTTAATGTCTTTCCTTTTTCTTTATTTTTATAATTTTTTTTAAATCTAAATAAATATAATAATTTTATTAAATATGTTATAATTTTTTTATGCATATATAATATGATTTAGTATATAAATATAATTCTAATAATGTGATCCTTTAAAATTAATTTTTAACTCCAAAAAGAATTGTAGTTTGTGTATTCCCAAAATCTTTGGTCGAATAAGTGGCAAGTAAATTAGAAGTGATAAATCATGTTTTCCTTTTTCTTTTTCTTTTTTTTTTGAATCATGGTTACTCGGTAGAAGATCGAGTAGGAATACATTATTCAAGCTTTGAACTGGTAAGGCAAGTAGATGTTTTTTTATCATTCTTGGATCTGCATTATTGAGCAATCGATCTTATTTTGGTGAAGTCATTCTTTTTGACATGTGTGTTTTCTTCTCAGACTATAAACACTTTATTTAATTCAAGACTTAAATCAGTCGAACTCGATTCGATTTGAGTTTAATTGTTAAATTTTGATTATATATATTAATATTTTTATACTTTTATTTTTATTATATTTATTTATATATATATTTATCCTTCTTGTTTTACTTTGTTAATTATCTATCTATTCTACTTATCTTAATTTTTTGTACTTTTATCTAATTATTTCAAACAAATAAAAAAAGAGCTGAAACTTTGGAACTTTCAAAATTGGGCTTGGTGATAATTGTTATTAGCAAAGTATGAGATTAGATGTTAATCTTTAGTTTTTTGAAACGAATTGAAATTGATTCGAAATTCTATTAATTTTGCCCTATAAATAACTAAGGATTCAACACAATAAGGGGAGAAAAAAAAAAACACTCACAGAAACTTAGAGAAATCATAGAAGAAGAAGATATTGACGAAAGAAAAGTAGTGTTGGTTGTGACGAAATTCGGTGGAGGCGAAAAAAGGCAGCTTGTGGCTTGGTGGACATTTTTGTACAAAATCGATAAGGGCAAAGGCCAGTTAGGTTTTAGGTTTTGTTGATCAATGTCCTTGAAGTATAAAAAGTTTAAAGAGAAGCAAAAAAACCAGCTATTGTAGAGAAAGAGAGGAGTAATGTAAAAATGAAAGAAACTTGTAGGCTGTGTATTCAATAAATGTACATTGAAGTTGAAAAGTAAAGAAAGGTCCTCAGCCAAGCTTAATTGTGTATTAGAAAAGTTAAATTATACCGTCCTCAATCTCACATTAGAAGAATATGTGGATATGATTTGATATATAATTAGAAATTTAATCCTAAATCTGTGAGGTACTTTTTGTAAGATAAAACTGTGAGATCTTTAGGTTAAAACGAACAATATCTCTCAGGTTGGGTGCAGGTCTCCACAAATGATATCAGAGTAATCATCGGTTAATGAAAACTAAATGTTACATCATGAAAGTTACTAAGTGCTACACAATGAAAGTCACGTTTAAAATCTCAATGTCTGGTATGACCTTAGTCCTGTGGTTAAACTCGGTTTGACAGAAACGTCAAGCTTAAAGGTGAGAAGATTGTAAAGTCACAATCTCACATTAAAAGAATATGTGGATATGACTTGACATATAAGTTGAGACTTAATTTCAAATCTGTGAGGTACCTTTTATGGGATAAAATCATGAGACCTTTGAGTCAAAACGAATAATACGTCATAGGTTGGGTATGGGTCTTTACAAAAAAAGCTTGATTGTGTATTAAAAGAGTTAAGAAGAGTTAAAAAGAGTCAAGAAGAGTCTTAGACCAAACTTGAATGTACATTAAAGAAGAAGAGTTCATAGGCCAAACTTGAATTAATGGATATTCCAAACATAGGCCAAATCTTTGTGTTTAAGCACGTTTGGAAATCAAGACCAAGCTTAGTCTCAAATTTGCACCTATTTGTGGATCAAGCATTAACCCAAACTTTTGGTGAGGCATTTTGTTTTCTTTAATCTTGTACGTAGTCTAATTAGAAATGAATCTTTGCATTACCTAGGGGCATTTATGCATATAATTGTTTTTAATCCTTATAAACATCTTTGTATGTATATTATCTTTAGAAAATTTTGTTTTCCTCAATCTTGTACATAATCTAATTGGAAATAAATTCTCATTTTTTGTTATGTATGTCACATATGTAATTGTACATTTTTTCCATTTGTGTGAATGTTTTTGTATGTATATTGGTTTAACTGTTAGGAGAAATTTTTGCTTTCCTTAGTTTTGTACATAGTTTTGTTGAAAGTGAACTCTTGTTTTATTTGCTTTTTTGTTTAAAAAAAAAAAGCTTTTTGGAAATTACAACATGTTGCCTTGAATTAAAAAAGATTTGTAAATATTGAAAGTTGCTTTATGTCATCTTTTGAGTTTAGGCATATTTGACAATGAAGATCCACATGACTTTTTTTTTCTCCTTGATTAAAGAAAATTATTTTATTTTAAAAAAAGAAAAAAAAATTCTTGTGATAATAATCTTAAGAGAATTGATGATTAGTGTTAAGAATGAATATACCTAGTCATTTTAATAGCCATCCTATATTACCACACCACTTAAAAAGCTTGAATTCCTAATGTTGATAAGCCTTATTTCCACTTGACAAAACCATAATATTCATTAAGGATATGAGCAACGAAAGGGATGATTAATTGGTAAAATCATTTTGAAATTTCTTTGACAGCCAATTCATGAGGTACTTTTCGAAAGATTCTAAGTTGTGACAATTTGATAAGTGTTAGGGCCATTTCAAACACATCATACCCAAATTTTTTCGAAAAGTTCAAACTCTTCAATTTTTTCCTTGGAGTAAATTATTGAAAGACCATATTTTCTTGATATCATTGACCAACATCTTGACCTATTCAACACTCAGTTTCTCTTTGCCCTACCCATATTTTTAGGGCAAATTTGCCAAGAAGCCAAATTTTATAATGTCTATAATAGCCTTTGTTTTAACATTTTGATTTGTGTGATATTCATTGTTATTGAACAGAGATTGTATGGGCAAGCTGAATGGACTTGAAAATAAAGATTGTTACATGGCCTTTTGCTTGATTAGAAAGTTGAGATGATGCAATATGAGCATGAATTATGAACAAAAAAAAAGAAAAAAGAAAGTTGATTGTAATATCATGCATGTAAAATTTCAAATGAATCCAAAATTAAAGAGAAAAATAAGTCATCTCCAAGATTTTTTTTTTTCAATGTAAGTACTCATGTTTGAAATGATAAATGACTATTTTTTATTATTCTTTTTACAAAATAAGAAAACATCACTTTGCTTACCTCTTTCTGCCTATTTATGTTTTTTCTTTTTGAACCCTAACCAATGATCACCTTTCATATTGGGAGGCAAGTTCAAAAAAAAAAAAAAGATCTCATCAAGATAGCATTATATCTTATGCCTTTTGGGTCTAGTTCAAAGTAAGCTGAGTTCTAAAAATGGAAGCATATAAACAAAAAACGAAAGAGAAAGAGAAAGAAAATAAAGAAAAAAGAAATGAAAAGATGAAAAACATGCTTGGGAAGTGGAAAGGACAAATGTTCTTATGAAAAGAAAGCGATCCTTGATTTAGTCACCTTTATATATATTTTTTAGGTTTGTTATCCTTTTTTTCTAAATCCTAAACCTTGGCCTATATTACGTCTTTTAAAAAAGTCTATTTTGATCATGTCTGGATACTTAAGTTGAAAAGTTTATTCCTTAGAAAATCATTACTATTTGATTCTGGATGAATTTTGAGTTTTCAAATACATAGTGAAATAATAAAAAAAATGAAAAATGAAAAAGAAAGAATGGAGCTATAAGGTGAAAACCTAAAACAAGTAGCCTAGGTAGGATTAAAAGTAATTCATGCATGACACCAAGGTGAAGTAAAAAGCCATTGAAGGGGATGAAGCTTAAATGAATCTAAGCTCAGCCGAACTTTGAAAAACTGTTATAAATTTGAATATATATATATATTTTAAAAATTTTGAGCCTATCATATCTAGTCTTGACATTTGTTAAAATGCTATATATAAGAACTTAAAAGAGTGCCAAAATGGATTGTGCTTTAAAAGATAACTTTTATTTGTGAACCTAAATGAAGAGACATTCTGTTTCTCACTTATGGACTATGTCTCCTTTAATAGCTAAGATCTGGATGTGCCAAATCATTTCATCATTTGAAAAAGACCAAGTTGTGACTCACTTTATTATTTCTAGGTAGTAATCATTAGTTCCCAAAAGATTGATCATGTGCTTTAAAACAAAAGTGAAGAACTGATTCATTTTGGTCATTGAAAATAAGTTATGTAGGGCAATTTTCAATTACCATTTGATAAGTTCAGGATAAGAATATCTACATTTTATAGAAATGAGTCTTAACAACCTTTTAAGGCAATTGCTATTATATTCTTTTGTAAATTTTGGTAAAGACACTTAAATTGGAATTGGGGCATTATAATGAATAAAAGATAGATGATTTCAAGAGCAATAAGACAAGAGTGATTTTGAAACAAAGTTTGATTAGCTCAAAATGATTTCGAAAGTTAATGGAATGAGTTTTTGAACAAAAATTCTAGATTAACATTAAATATTATCTGAATATTCATTTTCTGGATATTGTTATACCATTCAAATACTGATCCCAATGATATGCTTTGAATTTGTTCTTTTGCTTATTTATTTTTGTTCTAGATTTGTTTTTGTTTTGATTTCCTTTTCTTTCAATTCACCTTGTTCTCTTTCATTTTTGCATCCCTAAAATAAATTGATAAAACATATGATTGCATTGAAATGATAATGAATGAATGATAATATTCATAAAAGATTCTTATATTCCTATGAAAAGAAATTCAGGATAACAAGAGCAAAAAAAATGAAAAAGATGGAAGAAACTTGAAAAGATTATTTGAAAAGGAAAATAAGGTAATCAAGTGATAAATATGATGATGGATTGGTCGACATAAGCTATGAATGGTGATTAGATGATGGAAAATTAGTTGACGAAATTAGTTTTGAAATTCTTAGTGTTGAAAAGCTAAAAAAGGAAAATATGGTGGAGTCTTGAGAACCTTATTACTATAATTAAAATTTTATGGCATTGATTTTAGTGACATCTATATTGTGTTTACATTGTTGTTTGCATTGTACATGTACATAATTTGGTGAATATTTGAATTTTTGTTTTGATAATTGTATTTGCATCATGGTTTAGACATGCATTTGCATTATGCAATGAACATTTTAATCATGGTTTAGAGTATGCCATCTATATTATTGTGAGAATCTACATTATTGCATTTGCATCATTAAGAAAACATTTGCATCATTTTCATGACATTCATTATTGAAAGATTGAAAATTCTAATGAAAGGCAATTTTGAACTTTTTGATGAAGTTTTCTAAGATAAGATTGTGAATCCTCAAATTAGGAAAATATTTAATGAGGAGAACGTTTTATAATTTTAAAATTGTGGAATCTTTTAAATTAGCATTTTCAATGTTGAGAATGATTTTTAAGACCTCTAGGTATAATCTTTAAAAATTTTTAAATGATAATCTTTTGAGTTTTAAATGAAAATCGTGAAATTTTTTTATGAAAGTCTCTAAAGTTTTCGAATAAAGATTTTTGAAATTTTGGATGTGATCCCTTGAATTTTTCGAATGTAAACTTTGAATTTAAATGTGAAACTTTAAAATTTCTTGAATGTGAATCTTTGAACTCTAATGTGAATATTTGAATTTTTTAAATTTCCTAAATGTGAATCTTTAAAATTTTGGATGTGAAACACTAAAATTTTTGAATGAGAATTTTAAAAATTTTGGAAGTGAATATTAAAATTTTTCTTTTAAATCTTTAACTTTTGGGTCTGAATCTCTAGAACTTTAAAATGTGAATCTTTAAATGTAGGATGTGAGCTTTGTAATTTTCATGTGAATTTCTGAATTAAACTTTACATGTGAATCTTTCAAATGTGAATATGAGTTCTTAGGAATGAAATTCTTGCAAATCTAAAAAAAGCTTGTGAATAAAAAATTCTTGTGATGAAATTCTTGCAAATCTAAAAATCTTGTGAATCTGAATTGTTAATAATCAAATTCTTGTGAAATTGAGATTTGACGAATATGAAATTCTTGTAAACTTGAAATTCTTGCAAATATGAAATTCTCGCAAAATTGAAACTTTTACAAAATTTTGAGTTCTTGCGAATTTGAAAATTTTTATGAATATGAGTTCTTGCAAATCTTTGTGTCTTGCAAATTTGAAAATAATTGAGAATCTTTCCATCTTGCAAAACTAAAATTCTTGCAAGTCTTTGAATTACGAACCTTTGAATTTTAAAATTGTGATTTTTTAAACTCAAATTGTGAACCTTTAAATTTCAACTTACATTGCAAATTGTCGGATTATGAAGTTCTTGAATACTTTAAATTGTGAATCTTTGAACTTTCAAGATTTTGTAATTGTTGTTAAGCCACACACGAACGTAATGGACACAATTTTTATTTCATAAAAAATGTACAAATAAGAGTAGTTGTAGATACTCCATTTAGTCTGAAGCTCAAACTAATTGAACTCGAACTTGAACTCGATTCAAGCCTAGTTGTTAAATTTTGGATTATATATATATTTTTTATCCTTTTATTTTTATTTATGTTATATTTATTTGTATATATATTTATTTTATTTTTTTTATTTATCCTTGTTGTTTTACTTTTTAATTATCTATGTATTCTACTTATCTTGTTTTTTTGGTACTTTTATCTAATTATTTCAAACAAAGAACAAAAAAGAAAAAGAAAAGCTAGAACTTTGAAATTGGGTTTGGTGATAATTGTTATTAGACAAGTATGAGAATAGGTGTTAATATTTAGCTTTTTGAAACGAATTGAAATTGATCTGAAACTTTATTAGCTTTGCCTTATAAATAACTAAGGATCCAACACAGAAAGGGTAGGAACTCATAAAAACATAGAGAAATCATAAAAGAAAAAGATATTTACGGAAGAAAAGTAGTGTTGGTCGTAACCCAAGTCGATGGAGGCGAAAAGTGACAGTTTGCGGCTTGGTGGACATTTCTGTACAAACCCGATAAGGGCAAAGGCCGTTAGCTTCTGGGTTCTATTGATCAGTGTCCTTGAAGTGTAAAAAGTTTAAAGAAAGACAAATAAACCAACTATTGTAAAGGAAGAGAGGAGTAATGTAAAAAAGAAAGAAACTTGTAGGCTTGTATGATCAACGAATGTGCATTGAAGTTGAAAAGTCAAAAAAGGTCCCGGGCCAAGCTTAATTGTGCATTAGAAGAGTTAAGAAGAGTCTTGGACCAAACTGGAATGTGCATTTAAGAAGTAGACTTCATGGGCCAAACTTGAATTAATGGATATTCCAAACATGGGCTAAATCTTTGTATTTAAGCACGTTTGGAAATCAAGACTAAGCCGAATGTCAAACTTGCACCTATTTTGGATCAAGCATTAACCTAAACTTTTGGTATTTCTCCTTTCTTCTTTACTTAATTTTAATGTCATTTTATTTTATTTTATTTATTTATTTGATTATATTAGAAGTTATTTAATTATTGGATCATAAAAATACAAAAATATGATTTAACAAAATAAGTAAGTAAATTAGATTAAAATAATTTGTAATTCAATTATAAAAATAAAAAAATAATTATTCAATTATAAAATTTTTAAAAATTTCAAATGATAAACTTTTTAAAAAATTTTTAAGTGATGAATTTCTCTAAATTTAATTCAAATGATGAAATAATTTAGATGCAGTTTGAATAAAAATAATTTTATTTTTTTAAATTAAAAATAAAAAATAAAACTTAAAAATTTTGGTGTGAAAATATAAGATGATTATCCAAATATGAAATATTAAAAAAAAATCACAAATAGTTGAATTTTCATAAAATTTCTACTTAAAAGTTTTTTTTTTCTAAATTCAATGCAAATGGTGAAAGGATTTATATGAGATTTTAAAAAATAATTATCATATTATTTTTTTAAAAAAAGATAAATGATCAATAAATGGAGACTAAATTTTAATAAAAATATTTCTAAAATTTAGACCAAACAGTAAAAAATTTAGAAAGGAACTTATAAGATATTTGTAAATTAGAACTAAATGATGAAAAATTTAAAAATAAAACTTGTAAAATAAAAAATAAATTTCAAAGATCAAATTTTTAATAATTGTGAATGAATGATTATCTAAGAAAAGAATTAGATATATTTTCAATAAAGTAAAATATAAATAAAAATAAATGATTAAGTTTTTTCGACGATAGAGTCTCTTTAAGAAAATAATTGAAATTTTTAAATACTTTTGAAATGAGAAAGTACTTTTAAAATTTTATCAAATTGATAAAAAAATCTTAAAAATTATTTTCAATATTTAAACATTAAAATTTAAGGTTGTTAGAATCATAGACCTTTAAGATAGTTTAAAATAAAATAATATTATCTTTTGAACAAGCTTAGGGTTGTTATAATTTTTTTTTATATGTAATCAAATTATTGAATTTTATTTTAATTAGTATATCATAATCTATTTTTATAAAAAATTTTGGTTAAGTTTAAAATTTTCTTAAAATAATAAATTTATCTAAGTAATCAATCACACCTTAATAAAAGATTGATTGTGATTCTTAAATCTATATTTAATGATAAATTTACATTATGACACTGACTACTAGAAAATTTTCTCCAACCACTCTTCACTGCTGTCAATTTTTTCACTCGCATGTCACCTGAATTCCTGGACCTGCAGCTACGCCCTTTCTTTTTTTTTTTTTTTAATTAATCGACATGAAAGCTTGGTCATCTCTGCACTTCTCCAGCTTTAGCCTAAAAAATATTAGTATAATTTTAAGAATTAATGTTATAAATAAATTTTAAATTATAATAAAATATTTAATTTGATATATAAATTTTAAAATTTTTTAATATAAAAATTGAATTATAAATTTATTAATTAATATAATTTCATTTTTAAGTTGGATAATTTAAAATGATGACATATGATTAATAAATAACTCTTTAAATATCATATTAATTAAAATATTTATAATTTAAATATTATTTAAAAAATTTTTAAATTTTAAATATCATATTAAATATTTTACTATAAGTCAATTACTATTAAAACATTATCACTAATTTTAAAAGCATTCAGTTCAAAGAGTTGAACAAACAACAAAGCTGTAGGAAATTCCGATTAATGCAACTGAGATATGATTTGCATATTTTTTATTTTATATACAAACGTTAGGTTCAGGTACTGTGGGTTTTTCTAGTACATATTCTGATGATAATTAAATAGAATTCAAGTTCACCAAGAAGTATATGAAATGAGTCATCACATTGAAATTCATTACAACAAATTCTGGACTTTTGTTTGCTTGAAACCTTTGTTATTTTTAATATGTCAGATAAGCTTCTGCCACTTGCCAAAGAATCCAACCCATCATTTTCCACTCCTTGACCTTGTTGTTGGGCCGTCTCTCTCTCTTCTTTTTTTTTTTTTTTTTTTTTTTTTCTGGTGATAAGAATTTTGTTGCCTAACTTTGGCTTATGAAAGTTAATAGCCTTCTTTCGGAAAGAAAATTTCATCTGTTGAAGTTTTGTTTGATACTATCACCTATATGAAGTTTGGATTATGCTAAAATTTCTTGGTTGACCAGGTCCTGCTGATCAAGACAAAGACCTATCAATTTGTTTGAATAGACTCAATTCAATTATTAAATAAGAACTCTATAGGAATAGACTCAATTCAATTATTAAATAAGAACTCTATAGCCTGTCGCAGAGATGGGTAAACGGGTTTTTCATAGAGTTCTTGAATCACAAAATTTCCAGCGCAAGTAGGGTTTTCTTTTATCCTTCAAAATTGAATTCATTAAATATAAAGTCTAATTCCATGGAAACAAAGGTTCATAAAATATTACTTTGACAATAAAATTATAACTTCTATTAGAAACTACTCCATTAATCATCTCAAAAGTTCAAAGCACCAGTATCATAATGGTTATTAAGCTGGTGAAAAATTAAACATTAATTCTACGTGAGAGAGGAAACAGGCTAGCTCCCAAAGCTAAGACAAGCTAAGACACTTCAGAAGACACACCAACGAGAGCTCTTTTCTCTTGAAACAAGGAATAGTTTCCATGATCGGAACCCAGATTCTTATTTAGTATTATGATAAAAGAAATTTTAAAGAGGAGACAAGACAAGCATGATAGAGATCTTTACCTACTTATATTTCCTTTCCTCCCTTTTTTGTCCTTCTGTATTTCTCTTTAGTATAGAATAAACTAACCTTTTCTGTACATATGCATGATCGAGATCTTTATCTACTTATAATGGGTCTTTCATTAATAGTCAGATTTTGCATTCATCTTACCCCATTATAAATTTCAGCACCAAAGTGAAGGAGTTCAGCATCACAATAGTCTTCTGAATTTATAAATAAACAAGAAAAAAATTTATTCAAGAACATTGAATTGAATTATATAATCTATACCTATATATAAAAAGAATCCCTAAACTCTAATTTACTATCCATATAATGAATGTCATAAAAAAATTTTTGAGGATAGATTTGGGCATCAATAAAGTTTGCTTTAATTTTCACCATTTCACAAACTAACACCCCATAAGTTTCTAGAGGGAGAGAGTAGAAAGAAGAGACAGAAAAATGGAGAGAGAGAAAGAGAGAGATGAGAAAAGATCGGCTTGAATGAAAGATGAACAAAAAATTGAAAGAAAAAAAGAGACTGAGAAAAAGCACTAGCGACAAGCTAAGTTGCTGATGAAGAAAAAGAAAAAAAGAAAGCTAGAAAAAGGGTCAACAAAAAATGGTAAATAATTTTTGATGATTTTTTTGGCATATTTCATGTTTTAGTCCTCTATTATCTTTGATTTTTTTTTTGCCAATTTCTGTTTAGATTTGATTTTTTTTTTATTTACAGATTTTGTCAAAGAAAAGGAGCTTGATAGCTTTTTTATGATAGCTTAGTAGGTTTTTATATTTTGTGATTTTCTATTATCTTTGGGTTTTTGAAAATTTTTGTTTTCCATTTGATTTTTCTTTTGTATTTACAAATTTTGATTTCATTTTAATGATTTTTTTCTAAATTTCAATAAGGTAATATATTTGATTTTGTACTATTTAAATTGTCTTTTTTATCACTTCTTAGGTAACATATGAAAATTGCATGAGAATATTTCTGCTTATCTTTTGTCAGTATGATTCAATTATTTAATTACTTAATTTTATTTGTTGTACTTATAACTTTTTTGCTTCTAAGTTGTTTTGAGATATTGTTGTTGGTTGGTGGTTTTTTGTTGGCTCTCTCATTGTGGTTTCATTTTCAATTTGTTCTTAATTGAACTAATCTTCACAACCTATTTAATGATAGGCTTAAATGGAAATGTCTTCTAGGTGTTCCATTCATTTAGCAATTGTGTTGGATTTTCATTAATTAGGAACTATTTAAGCTTATATCAAGTACTTAATTATGATATCATCTCTTGTTTTAAATAAGGAAATATCCCACTTGCTAAGCAAGTTAGGTGAGAACTTAAAAAAACTCTATAACCCAAAACCCAAAAATGTCCCTCTTAACAAATTGCTAAACCATCTTCTGTTAAAAACAATAGGTACATATTAGTTTTAGTTTATAGATGAATAATAAGACAAAAATTAGAGATAGCAAAGAAAATAGATGATCTTGTTACTGCCATCTCGATAGTAAGTCCCATAGTAAGTCTAAGGAATTGCTTTAGTAGGTTGTTGAGAGGGGTTAATATCATGGTAACAGTTGTTGATCATAACTTGGTTAAGGAAAGGTATATTTAAAATGATGGCAATACATTAGCTCCAAACTAAAAAAATTCAAACGTGAAAGTTAAATGAGAAGAAAAGTAATAAATTTATATGAATTTCAATACATGTTTCAGTGCAAACTACTTCCTTAAGCTATTATGTAAGTCTAATGAGAAGGTCAAATAATTTATCTGATAAGAAATCAATCAACTCAAAAAATTTTATGTAAGAAAAATATGTTGCTAATGCTTCTACTATCTTTAAGAACATATCATAAAGTTTATATGAAGCAATCAAAAGGGCATTTTTTTTAATTATGGTTAGAAGGTATTACCGTAATTTAAGCCAATTATAATATGATGAGTATTTACATAATTATGATAAAAGGGCATTTTCATAATTAAGGTTAGATGATGTTAAAGTAATTTTGGCAAATTATAATATAAGGGATATTTTCATAATTATGATAAGAGAGCATTTTCATAATTATAGTTTTTGGGGCATTAGAGTAACTTTTGCCAATTATGATAAGAGGGATATTTTAGTAATTATGTTAAAAAGGCATTATAATAATTTTAATTAATCATAAAAGAGTGCTGTTACAGTCAATTTAGATGTATGTAATTTAATTTTCAAGTAATTAAAATGCATCATGATCATTTCAAAGAAGATTAATTTCATATTATTATATGAATATTAAAATTTAATACGTAATTATGAAGCAATCAAAAGGATATTTTATAATTATGCTTAAAGTATATTATAGTAATTTTAGTCAATTGTAGTATAAGTGGTATTTTTGTAATTATAATTGAAGATGCATTATATGAAATAAGCAAAAGGTTCTATGTTAGTTGGGCTTAAGGCTCAAATTTTGTTTGTGGCTAAAAAAAAGAGGAACAAAATAAAAACAAAACAAAACAACAATTAATTAATTAATTAAAAAAAAAAAAGAGAAAACCCATGCCTTTTCTACCTGTAGCCCTTCACCCCAGATGTATCATGTTGCTTACGCTCCCTCTTTCAACCATGGCAGGCAGGGCCATGTCTTCAAGAAACTTGGTTTAAGCTAAAATGAAAAAAAAAACAAAAAAAAAATCACATCAAATGCCACCACCCTGATAGCATGGAAGCCATTGGCAACACCTTGAACACATAATAAATCCCAAAAATCATGGGATTTTGTCTCATTTCCTTGTTTCATAAATTTAGAGCTTAAACACACCAAAGAGAAAGAAAAATGAGAACTTTTGCCAAAAAAAAAAAAAACAACAAGAAATATAAACAAAAAAAAAAACTCTATAAAAAAAAAAGCTTTTCCTAACCTATAAAAAAGCACAAAAAAAGCCGAAACAATAAATCACACATCCCAAAAAATGGGAACCAATGCCAAAAAAAAAAAAGCAAACCACAAAAAAAGCTAGAAAACTAAAAAAAAAAAAGAAAAGAAAAAGTTTTTAGTCGAAACTTGGAAAACATATTTGGGATTTTAAAGAGAGTTTTTTGAAAAACGAGACTCAAAATAAGAATTAGGAGGTTGAAAGAAGTTTGTCAATGGTTTTTGAAATTTTTTCGATGATTGTCATGACGGCCAGCGACATGTGACAACCATGAATCATAGCGGTGACGGACCATTTTTTGGGATTTCATGCCCATCGACAAGGCAACTCAAGGGTCTTTTTTGTGTTTGAAGTTTTTTTTTTTTTTTTTAAGAGTGCTGAAATGGTTTTAAAAAAAGGTTGGGTTTTTATAGTTTAGAAAAAAGGGATAAAATCAAAATGATGCCATTTTGGGAGGGGGAAGATTTGCGCAAACCCAAACCTGACCTGAAGTTCTACATGACTCAACTTGGAGACATTGCAGCTAACCAATTGTGATCGATCCAACCAAATTGGTATTGAACCGGATCCGAATAAGCTTGAACTGTAGAAAAACCATTCCAAATTAGCAGACTATCCGCAAACTGCTCTAGACCATTGATCAGTCCCGTTTAGATTTTTTTTGTATTTTTCTATTTTTTAAAACATTTTTTAAAATCTTTTAATTATTTTTTAGTATTTTTTTATGTCCAAAATTTTTTTGTACATAAAAATAAAGTTTAATTTTTTATAATTTTAAATTTCATAAAAAAATAAATAAAAGTTTTCTTTAGAAATGAAATGAAAAATGAAAAAGCAATAAATGAAATAATAATAAAATTTTCCTACTTTTTTTATAAAATAAAAAATTTAGTTATTAATAATAATAATAATAATAATAATAATAATAATAATAATAATAATTTTATATGATGATGAGATTTTAAGGAAATCTGCGTAGTGCTTCTTACGAAATCTTCAAGTGAAAAGATTTTTTTAAAATACTATCAGCATATTAGAGTATTTATAAAAAATTTTCAATAAAAATAAAAATTCCATTTTCTTTTACTTAAAAAATTAAAAAAAAGATAATAAATAATAAATAATAAAAATGCAAAAAATTAATGAACAAAATTTTCAAAAAAATGTATTTGTTTTAAAAATGATTTCCAGTAAATAAAGAAGTAAAAAGAAAAAAAAGAAAAAAATTTTTTTTCAATGATAAGAATTTAAGGTAATCCAAGTAGTGATACTTAAAAATTTTCTTGGTGAGAATATTTTTTTTAAATATTACCAGTGTATTAGACTATTTATAAAAAATTTTCAATATAACAAAAAATTTTCTTTTCTTCTAAAAAAATTCTAATAACAATATAATAAAAAACCAATAAACAATTTTTAAAAATAAAAAGATAAACAAAACATGCACACAATTATTTAATCATTCGCATAGCCTATATATCATTTAATTTTTAAAAAATAGATATGAGCTTCCGAGGACGGTATTCTATGAAAATCCAAATAGTGATTTCAAAAAAATCTTTAAGTGATTATAGACACCCCATTTTGTCCGGGATTCTTTGTCAATTGATACCAGTCCAAGTTCGATTGTAGGGATTTTTATTCATTTTTATTTCATATTTATCATTTTTTTAATTTTATTTTATGGTCTATCTATTGTTTATTTTCTTTTTCTTTCTTCATTATCTGATTAATTAAAAAAAAAACTAAATGATTGAAATTAGGTTTGGTGATGATTGTTATCAGAAAACATAATTAGATGCTAATCTTTAGCTTTGGATGCTAATTAGAATTGAATTGACACTCTATCGGCATAATTTTATATATCATTGCAATTCAGGGTAGTCGACAAAGAAAATCAGAGGGCAACACCGTAAAGATTGGAAACAAATCCTTATTTTGTTCGGCCTAGCTCCCAATTGCCAATCACCACCATCAATCATCGCCAAACTAAACCAGCCACCAAAGACTACCACTACCTTTTCTTGCCCAAATAGTAACCATTGATCCAAAATCCAACAAATAATCAAAACACAATAACTAGAGTCAAGCAGCCAAAAAAGACCATAGAGATAAGAATCAACAATCGACAATAATCGATAGACAAAAACAAAAGATTTTCTTCTAGTAGTGGGTTTTCGATTTAGGATTCACTTTTAGTTAGGCACCTTTTGCAATTCTTTTAAACGGCAAAAGAAAGGGGAAGGATTTGAAGGAGTTTTTCAATGATTTGAGTAGCTGGGATTAAGAATTCCAAGAAGTGGTAAAATGGTCTTATGTGTTTTAATTTGTAAACTACTAGTGAGATTCTGAAATTAAAAATGAAGGGAAAATATAACTTGTCGGCAAAAAGTAAGAGACAACAACAAAAATTGAGAGCTGTGTTGTTGAAATGAGAAGTTAGGCTTTATCCTTTTGCAATAAAGAGTAAAGAAAGGGGAAGGATCTTGTAAAAATGTTCCAGAACTTGAAGATTTGGTCCAAGTCCAAAAAGCTTAAATTTTGAGTGTAACTTGAGAAGGATTCAAAACCCCGCAACTTGAAGCCAAGAATTCCAAGCCTACTTTTTAACTTAGGTGGGCCTGCGTTGGATTTGAGTTGTCACTCAAATTTCAAATTAAGAAAGGACCAAGATCCGTCCGTTTTTTAACAGGTGACCTGACCCGAGCGTCAACCCGTTTCTGACCCACGCTTGACCCGCTTACCCATCAATCCTTGGAGCTGACCCAAGCCACCAAGCTACATCCCTCAAGCCGTTTTTTATGCCTGGAGCCATGCCGCACCGAATCCCTCGAGTTGAGCCATTCTTTTTTTTTTGGGTATTTTATTTATTTGTTTATTTATTTATTTATGTGTTATTTATTTTTAGGATTTTTTTGCCTGAATTAATTTAATAAAAATAAATTAAAAATTAAAAAAAAAATTTTGAAGAAATGTTGAAATATCAATTTTCCTTGAAAATAAAATTTTTAAAAATATTTCAAATTTTTAAAAAATATTTTTGAGGAAAGTTGAAGGTATCAATTTTCCTTGAAAATAAAATTTCTAAAAATATTTCCAATTTCTAAAACATATTTTTAAGGAAAAGTTGAAAGTATCAATTTTTCTTGAAAATAAAATTAAAAAAAATATTTTTGAAGGAAAGTTGAAAGTATCAATTTCTCTTGAAAATAAAAAGGTATAAAAAAATATTTTTAGGAAAAAATTGAAAGTATCAATTTTCCTTAAAAATAAAATTTCTAAAAAATAAAAATTTTTAAAAGATATTTTTAAGGAAAAGTTAAAAGTATTAATTTTTCTTAAAATAAAAATCTCCAAATGCTTTAAGGAAAAGTTAAAAGTATCAATTTTTCTTATATAAAAGCAATGAGTTTTTTTATAAAATAAAAAGGATTTATATAAAAAATTGAATTATTACTCCTTTTTTTGTTTTATTTTATTTTATTTTATTTTCTTTCCTTTTTGGAAAATTTTTTAATGTTAAATAATCCGACGGTGGAGTCTCTACAAGTAAAACAATAGTTTTTTTGTATACTCTTGAGGTGAGGAGATTTTTCTTAATTTTTTATTAAAAGTATTAGAGTTAATTAAGAATAATTTTTAATAATTAATTACTTGGTAAAATTTTTAAGGCTTATTGGATAACACGAAATTAAGCTGGTACCATCTTTCGATGGGCATTGTGAAAATGTTATAACCTTCTTCGCTGATAACTGAACTCCCGAATCATGTTCTAGTTAGTAGACCCGAACTTATTTTTTTTAAACCCTTAAGGTTAAGTGTCCCTTGAAAGGATATATTTTTTATGTGACCAATCGCACCTAAACAAAAAAGATTGGTGGTGACTCCTAAATCAATGTCTAGTGATAGATCCCTAAATCTATATGTTATGTAGTGATAATAGTTCTTTCAATGTTACCAACATACTAGAATATTTTAAGATTTTTTTTCAATAACAAGATTCTAATTTATTTTTCTTAAATAAAATGGATTAATCTTTAAAAAAAATAAAATAATAAAAAAAACGTGAAATAACAAAGGTGGAAATGAAAATAAATTAACAAAGAAAATTAGTGGAATTATTTTTAAATACCAAAATGAAGACCTTTTTGTTCAAATCAAAGGATAATATGTAATTAATTGACACCATTTTAAATGGGTATTATGGGGGGTGCTAATCCTTCCTCACTCGTAACTGATTCTTGAACCCAAACTATTTTTATAGATTTAAAAATTATTTTTTTAATAAATTTTAAAATTTTATTAAAATGATAAATTTTAATAGGTGGCCAATCACACCTAGCTAAAAAAAAATTAGTGGCGACTCCATTTATTTTCAAATTCATCTAGCGGTCTCAAAATTGTTACAACAGCTTGACAACTCCATTAAAAACATTTTTTTAAGAGTCAGGCCAAAAATTAATTATGAATTATCTTTAATCTTGATTTAATGGTCTTAATTAGTATTTAACACTAACTCCCTTGATTTTGAATTTGTTTAAAAAAAAACCCCAAAAAACGAAAACAAATATGATAATGATAATAATAATGATGAATAAAAGAAAATCATTTACATCTCCTTTTAATTGTTTTCTTTTGTGTATGTGATTCTTAATAAATTATGGGGCATTTGTGTAAAGTTTCCTCACATACACAATAACACTTTGCATCTTATACATGAGCTTTATTCCTGAGCTCTATCTTTTATAGGAGGAAGTAGAGTACTTATGCTTTTGTAAGATGATAATCTTTATAATAGTAAGCGGAATGCTTCAACTCAAATTAAACATTTTCATTCGTAGCTTGTAATAGGTGAAGATCAAATGCCTTACTAGTCCAGCGTGGACAACAGTGAGAAACAATTTGGGAACTTTTAGATGGGTGTTAATCCAAATCAAGCATATAATACTTCATAGAAAACTAGCCTTAGGTAAAGTCTTGCTGACCTAGTTATAAAAGACACTAAAGTTTGGGGCAAATAGGAGACATTTCATAACAATTCCAAAACATGCAAAATAAAAAAAAAAATTGTGTGTTTCAAACAAAACAAAATAAAACAAAAACAAAAATGAAAAATGAAAAACAAAAAAAAAAGGGTTTTTGTTACAATACAAAATTCATAAAAAAGAGCTTTTTTATTAGAACACAAAAATAACAAGGGATTAGTAAAAAAAGTTATTATTTTGTTTTGTTATGTAGCACTCTAAATGCTTATGACTTAGGAAAAATTAGTTTTTTTAATAATCTCGAATCACATCCTTGTACTAATTTAATTTTTTTTATTTTCAATTTTTTTCTCTTTTTTTTTTCTTTTTTGCGTAAATCACATCATGCAATTTGCCATTGAGATATTTGCTCTAAGATATTTTTCTTCCAAGAATCTCCTTTCATGGATCCCATAGGGCTATAGATTTGCTCATCATCTATAAGCATCCCACGTCAACCATACAATGAGATGCATATTTGGTCAAAAAAAGCTTGGCAAAATAATGGATATTGTTTGCCTATCGGTTATGTGTCAGGGTTACCTAAAAATGTGCATTTGAATTTCACGCAGAACAATCTAGAAGATTTATTCATTATCTGGGATCAATTAATTGAAAAGAGAGAAAATATTTGGTGAAAAGTCTGGGTGGATTGATCGTTAATTTCAGTAGATATTGAGGAACAGTTGATTCGAGCAGTTATGTAGTTTTAGGATCCATTCCACAAATGCTTCACTTTTAACTAAGAGGATTTGATGTTGACCATAAAAGAATACTCGATTTTGCTTGGGATATAATATAATGTTTAGACAAGGTGTTCATTCAAAAGCCAAAATCAGGTTACTGTAAAAAATTGGGAAAACTTATAGGGGTTAAGGTTGAAACCATAGATTTTATCATAAAACCTAAGAATGAACATTTTGATATTTGTTGGGATTTTTTCCATAATTTTGTTCAAAGGCATTTAAATGGTGATCAAGGGATGGCTATTTTTGCTTTGACAATATATGGCATGGTGATTTTCTTAAAGATTTTAAGCTATATCGAGATAACTGTGATAGACTTTTTCAAGCAAGTTGAAGTCCAAACAATCAATTTTTCATTAGCAATCAATTTTTCATTAGAAATCAAATTTTCATTAGCAATTTTAGTTGAAACCATAAGGTTATTGAATTTCTATTGAAAAACAGGAAAGGTCGTTTCATGGGATATGCACCATTATTGTATGTATGGGAAAAGTTATTTCAAGTATGGGAAAAGTGCATTCTCAAAGCCATATCTTTGAAACAAGGCATCGGTTGAAAAATTTTACAAAAGCTAATGCTGACATTAAAGACCAAAGAATAATGGATCACATTCTTACAAAGGCTTACCTGAGATAAAATAGAATGGATGGTGCCTTGGATGCCTCACATGTCGATACTATATCGATGAAGAAATGAGCCATGGATACCACTACAAAGACTATACGGCATGGTGAAGTATGCCCTATTGATGGTGCTAAGGTAATTTGGCACGAAATAGTTTGTTCCTACTACCCATGGCCTTGCTCAAGTATAGTTCAATTATGGGGACCTAATGCACCAAGAACATCAGAACAATTAATCCAAGTATGAAAAAACATGAAGGTTAAAACTAGGGTCTCTCCTCGACAAGGTCACCCCCGATTACCATATTTGAAAGGCAAAACAACTCAAAGATATAGTACTTCCTCATGTTGATGGCTCGCATCTATCAACTAACCTTTGGGTAGAACCATAGTTATCAGAAGTCGAGATTGTTAGAAAGGAATTAGAAGTTGAAAATGAGGAAATAAGAAGAGAAAATTTAAAGCTTTGGTAGAAAATGAAACAATTGAGATACAAAGCAAAAATGAAAAGGATTAGATTGAAAAAGGTCACAAAAGAAAGGGACATGGTTAATAATGATTTCAAAGAGTTGCACCAAGAAAACAAAAAATTACGAGTCCAACTTAAGACCAGAAAATTTACCAAATCTTACCTCAGTCAGCAATGTGAGATGTATTAACTTTGAGAAGAAATGAATCATTAAAAAGGTAAGGCTCAAGAAAAGTAAGAAAAGGCTATCAGAATTACGAAGAATTGTACTCAACAACTACAACAAGATTGGTGAAATGTCAAAAGGAAAATGAGAGGTTGCAAGTCAAGCTCAAAAAAAGAGAAAAGAAAGCACCTCAAAATGTTAAGTGAAAAAGAATCACTTTGCCAAGTGATCCAAAGGTTAGAACATCAGTTGCAAGATCACAAAAATCACATTTCAACAATTATGTTCAAATGGCAAAGAAAGGAAAAAGACTATAGCTTCACATGTGACTTAAAAATAGATGCCTGCATAAAATGGAAAAAAAAGGTTGAGAAGGCAATAGTATATGGAGTATCTGACTAATCAAGTTTGCAAGGTGATGAAGAAGATAAAAGAAATGCTCAAAAGTGTAGGGGCATTAAGGCCAAAAGTCAATCCCATAGGAGAATATAGATAACCCATAGTGAACTTTCTAGATAAATCTAAGGATCATTATGAGCAAGTTAGATGTTTTTATGGATATAATTCTAGAATGATAAGCTTTATGTAACCAAAGTTGTTTAAAATTAATGAAAAATTCTAATGTTGAAATTTGTTTAATAAACAAATATCTCTCACTTGCATTCATTTGTCATGTACACCATGTTTGTTTTATTTTCAAAAAATAAAAAATAAAGAAATAAAAAAGAAAAAAGGAAAAAAATAAAAACAATAAGTTGACCCAAAATTTTCAATACACAACATTATGATTTTTTTTTTTAAATTGTGATAATAAAGGTTCAAGGATAGATCAACCGGTAAAATTTTTTAATAAACTTGTCCATCATTCATTTAATACTCGATTGTGAGCAAAAGCCATGGAAAAATATAAAATCAATCGAATAGATAAAATTGAGACAGCACAAGAAGAGAAAAAGGAATAGTTGGTCACAATGATGGCTATGATGGATAAAAGAAAAAAAAATGGTGAGGGAAGATAGTCCCTAAAAAAGGCACCCGTAACAAGAGGATAATGATCCCCCATATCTTCTAGGTTTTAACCCATATCGACCTAGTCTTCATAAGGAATGCAACCACAACTTACATATTTTATGGGAAGATATCTATTTGCCTACACTACTATACCAGTAACACAAGGACCTACCCAATTTTAAAAGCACACCACTCTAGCAGTAGGAATGAGGTCTTTAGTCCAATCCATGTTCTTGATCTAGACGACCCAAGAGAAAAAAAGAAGCTTAAAATGAGAGCTTTAAAAGTGAAAGAAGACCCAAAGTCTTTACATGAAATGAGCCTCATAGAAGAACAGCTATGAGCCATTGAGGGAATGGACATTTACGACTCAATGGATGTGACTAAATTGTGCTTGGTGTTGAATGTAGTCATCCCACCTAAATTTAAAGTATGAAAATTTGAAACAAATGATAGAATTAAGTGTCCAATGACCCATATTACTATGAACTATAGAAATATGATTGGTCACACTCATAATGAAAAAACTGCTGATACAAATATTTCATAATAGCCTTATAGGATTGGCTACCAAATGGTATGTCTAATTAGACAAAAGTCACATCCATTCATGGAAAGAGTTGGTTAGGGCTTTTATCACCCACTATAGTTATATTATAGATTTGGTTTCGGATTGCCTATCCTTACAGAGTATGAAGAAAAAAGCCATTGAAAGATTCAAAAAGTATATGTAGAGATAAAGAGATGCTACGCTCAGGTTCAGCCACCCTTAAAAAAAAATAACCATTTTGTTTGTTAATACTTTACGAGTGCCATACTATGGAAATATGATAGGAAATGCTACAAAAAAAATTTTAAAATATGATGATATCAGAGAAGATCACTGAGAATGTGATTAAAAATGGAAAACTTAAAGGAAAAGATACAAAGAAAAGAAATACATTAAAAAAAAGATGTTTAAGCTATAACTTACGGGGGGCACCAAAACAATAATTACGTCCTGTACTATCCCTAAATAGCTTACCACCCTTACTATCCAACCATAAACCATGTTTCACTAAACCTTACACTTATCAACCAATGCCACAGTAAGGGTTTCGACCAAGTTTTTAGCCTCAAGTGCTCATTCATCCATCCACAAACTAACCCCTTACTCAGCCAAATAATCTAATTAGTTTTTTGAAAAGGCAAAGACACAGTCAAGAAAAAACCCCCATTGATCCAATTCATATGTTGTATACTGACCTATATCCCTTATTTCTTAAAGAATAGCTTGTTGCACCCACCAATCAAAAATTGTTAAACCTCCTACATAAAGTGGTACGATGCAAATGCAAAGTGTGAATACCATTTCGAGATTACAGACCATTCTTAAAGAACTGTACGGCATTTAAATACAAAGTACAAGGTTTGGTTAAAAATAATTATTTAAACTTTGAAAGAAAAAAGAACCAAATGTTAATGGTAATCCTTTACCAAATCATGTAGGCCTAACAAGCAACGCCATGGATAATAGTGAGGTACGACACATCAAGAGATTTGTGAATGAAATTAAGACTCTTATTGAAAATTTTTTTGGTGTATTGGTAAAGGTTGGTGCCCTTCATCCCTTAACATCAAACCAAGATAATGGTCATACAATGCATGATCTAGATCAAACTTACAAATATCATATGAAGGTAATAGGGCACTCTATCCAGAACTATAATGCATTCTATCAGGTGCTGCAAATAATGATGGATTCATCTTTGATTGAGTGTTTGGACAAGTGTGATGAATATTTGATAAATGCCATAGAAGAGAAACTTTTAAGGAATGAACCTTCAAAAGTCATGTTCAAGCCAATGACTATATTTTATGATGAAAAACTAGCTTAGGCAGAAAAAGAACGTCCTTTTGTTCTTACGCTAGTTGTAACTATCAATATCCCTAGTCATTTTTCATACCAAAACAATAAAGTAGTATCGTGAAAAATGATTGTGGCATTGTAGTCTAAGGATCGAATGGCAATTCAAGTTCAAACAATCCAAATTTTGTTAATATTATCGAAGTAGGTAGTATGACTAGGAGTGGATGTTGTTATTCATAAAAAACCTTAGAGAAAATTTGAAACAGAAAAACAAAATAAGGAAAAAAATGTTAAAAGAAGGAAACAAGACTCATCCAACAACAACCCAAGAAGTATAGTATAAAAATTCAGTCTACGAAAAAAAAGCATGTAAGTTTTTTAAGTTGATTTAACATAGTGAGTACAATATTGTTGAGCAGTGGACCAAAAAGCTTACCCATTTCTCACTGTTATATTTACTGTTAAACTCTGAACCTTATCGAAGAACCTTATTAAAAGTATTGAATGAAACATATGTGGAGCACAATATATCATTGAAAATGTGAGCCACATTGTGAAAAACATCACTGCATCTAATTATATTACTTTTAACGATGATGAGATCTCATCAAAAAGTGAAAAAAATACTAAAGCCCTTTATATTTTCATTCTATGTAAAGACCACATCATAGGCAAAGTTCTTATTAACAATGACTCATCGATCAACGTTATGCTTATCCCCATTCTAAAGAAGTTGCCCATTAACATGTTATATATAAAGCCAAGTCATATGATTGTGAGGGCATTTGATTGTTTTCATTATGAAGTAATCAAAGACATTGAGATAGCCTTGGAAATCAGGTCGAGTACATTCATTGTAGAGTTTTAGATCATGAACATTTTACCATCATACAATTCTTTACTTGAAAGGCTATGATTTCACATGGTCGATGCTGTCCCATGTTCTTTGTATTAAAAAATCAGGTTTATTGTTGGAAATAAACATGTTTATATTTTTTAAAAGAAAGATCTACTGGTGAGTAAGCCTTTAAGTATTCCATATGTGAAAGTTGTCGATAAGGTATTAGAATGCTCTTTCAGGTCTTTTGAATTTGTCAATACAGTATATGTGAGAGAAAGATCAATGGTACTAACTCCATGCTTGTCAAAGGTTATATAAATGTTGGTCGAATGAACAATTAGTAAATGGTGGCATTTTAGAAAAGGTGTAGAGTTAGACTTGCAAGGAATCAAGAAGCCATCGAGGATAGTAGAGAACTAAGAAAGATTCAGGCTAGGATGCAAAGCTAATGTAATGAAAAAAAAAAAGACTCATGGTTGAGAAAAAAGAAAAAAGAATGGTTTGCCTTAATAGTCATGAATCGGAGAGTGAGAAGATAGTTTTTCCTTACATTTATTATACCTTTCATTCAAGTAAATGCATCTATCCTGAGTCGCTAGAGATTGTGAGGGAGAACCCATAATAGACATAGAAAAAGCTTTTTTCAAGCAAAAGATTACCATGGTGAATAGGGAAGATATGGCAACTAAAGAGGAAGAAGAGTTTATGTATCAATGTCCACCTGAAAATCAAGCTAAGCAATTGAAAAATGATGAAGTTGTAGTTGTCTTTGAGTCATTTTCAAAGTAATGTAATGAGTTTAATTCCCTAATGCTTCTGCCCAAGAACATTTGAAGGTTTTTATGTATGGGCTTATCTTTTTATTTCAATAAAATCAATGTATTTCTGTTTCCTTTTTTCTTTCATTTAAAATTTTCACACCTTTATACCTACCTATGTTTCTTCAATATACATTTTTCAAGTATCCAAATAATGAACATGAAGATAACAATGACAATAATCCAAATTTTGATTTTAAAAATACTATTCATGTTGATAAGCTTGATAATGAAAAAAATTTAGATGATTACACTTTACCCCATAACTTGTTAAAACTAGTAGAGCAAGAAAGAAAACCAATTGATCCATATAAATAGCTCTAAATGTAGTAAATTTAGAAAGTGAGAAGAGTAAAAAAAAAAGTCAAAGTAGGTACAGCACTCTCATGTACTGAAAGATAAAGGTTGGAAAAATTGCTCCTTGAGTATGTCAACATGTTCACTTGGTCATACCAAAATATGCTAAGGCTCAACACAGATATTGTAAAACATCGATTGTCTTTGAAACCATAATACAAACTAGTGCAACAAAAATTAAGACACATGAAATAAAAAATGTTGCTGAAGATCAAAGAGAAAGTGAAAAAATAGTTCGATGTAAGTTTTCTAAAAGTAGCTAACTACCTGAAGTGGTTGGCTAATAAAGTGATAGAAATGTATGCAAAAGTTATGATCGTAAAGTCTCATGAAGGGGAAAACCATATAGCCAATCTTAGAAAGTTATTTGAAAGGTAGTGAAAGTTTCAGCTCAAATTAAACCTGGCCAAATGCACGTTTGGAGCCAAATAAAAAAAGTTGCTAGGTTTCATGGTCAGTGAAAAATGAATCGAGATGGATCCTAACAAAATACATGCCATACAAAATTTTTCTCTTCCACAAATGCAAAAAGAAATAAGAGGTTTTTTTGAGAAAACTAAACTACATTTTTTGCTTTATCTCTCAACTCACTTTCAAGTGTGATCCAATTTTTAATACGCTAAAAAAATATGACCTCGGTAAATGGGATGAAGAGTGTAGTGCACTTTTGAAAAAATCAAGAAATATTTATCAAACCCGCTAGTTTGTCTCCCACTTGTCACAAGAAAGCCTTTGATTTGTATCTGATGGTGCATGATAATTTTATAAGATGTGTATTAGGACAATGGGATGAAACAAGCAAAAAAAAGTAAACCATTTACTACCTAAGCAAGAAGTTCATTGATTACGAATCTAAGTATTCTTAGTTGGAAAAAATATATTGTGCATTGCCTTGGATAACCCATAGAGTTAGGTAGTATATGTTGTATCACACAACTTGACTGATAGCAAAATTGGATCATCTTAAATACATCTTTGAAAAATCGTCTTTCTTAGGACGAATAACAAGATGGTAAGTCATGCTCTCCAAATATGATAGTGTATACGTAGCACAAAAGTCAATCAAAAGGAGTGCAATTGCAAAATTACTTACAAATCATGCTACTGGATGACTATGAACCCATAAAGTTTGACTTTTTTTTATGAAAACTTGATGACTATCCTTCAAGTGGAAGAGGTAGACCTTATGGGAAAACTATGGAGAATACTTTTTGATAAAGCTTAAATGCCTTAGGGCATGGAATTGAGGTAGTTTTAATTTCCTTGAAGGGAAACTACTATCTAAGCATAACAGAGCTAGATTTTAACTATACCAATAATATGGCAAAATATGAAGCATGTGTCATAGGTTTGAAAATAGCAATTGAAAAATAGATTAAAAGTCTATGTAGACTCGGCCCTAGTAATTTGTCAGTTACGAGGTGAATGAGAAACTAAATACTCAAAATTGGTTTGAGTTAATCAAGCAATTTAAAAATGTTCAGTTCCAACATGTTTTTCAAGAAAAAAAAGTAGATTGCCGACGCTTTGGCAACACTAGTAGTAATGTTCAAGCTAAATGCAAATGCAAAGATTCAACCCATCAAATTAAACATATATGAGTCATCGGCACACTACTCGAAAGTTGAAAAATAGATGGATGGATGACATTGGTACTACAACATTATGCAATATGTCAAACATCGATAGTACTTTAAGCATACATCAGAGAATGACAAAAGAATTATTTAAAGATTGGTAATGAGATTTTTTCTTGATAGAGAGATTTTATATAAGATAAGTCGAGATCAAATGCTGCTAAGGTATGTAAATGTTATGAAGGCAAAAAGAATATTAGAAGAAGTGCATGAAGGGATTTGTGGGGTTCACGTAAATGGTCATATAATGGCCAAACAAATCATGAGGATTGTAGACACCAATTTTGACTAACGTAAATTTTTTTTGTATATTAATAATAATAATATTATTAAATTATTATTAATTAATCTAAAAAAAAGTAAAAAAAAAAATCTGTTGGTTTCAACTCTGGCAACTGAAATCAAGCTGCCAGAGTGATTTTTTTCTCTAACATTACCTAACTTGGCAGCATGAAATTCGATGACCAAAAGTCACCAAATAGACCTCCAAATTTTCCATAAAAATATCCAAGGAGATCTGTGATTTAAAATCCTAGAAGCTCTATAAATAGAGCTAATTTTTATGAAACAAACAGAGAGAACAAGGGGAAAAATCTAGAGGTTCTGCAAAAACAAACAAATCATAGTCCTCTTAGAGGAACCAGTAGCAAACAAAAAAATTTTTTTAAAAAAATCCCCGAGAATAAAATTTTAGATCTAAGAAGTTTGAAATTTTTTTTGAAAAATCTGGGTTTGAGAAAATGTTTAGAAAACAAAAAAGCAGCAATTTGGGATTTTTTGGAACTTTTTTGAAAAAATTTTGAGATGTCGAAATCTGAAAAATTTTGAATTTTTTGGCGACAGCTTGAATTTTTCAGCAACCAGAATCTAGGTTCATCGTTGGAATCTAAAAATTTTTTAATTTTTTGACACCAGTTGAAGTTTTTAGCCATCGGTGCACGGCAACAACCAATCAAAAACTAGGCTCCATGATGGCCGGCATAGGAACTGGGTTTTTAGAGAGATGAGCTCTAGGGTAGAGAGAGAGGGGAAAGGAGAAAATAAAGAAAAAACTAATTTTGGCCTATTTATAGGCACTTGAAAACTACGTCATTTTGAATGTCTGAATCGAGTCTGACCTGTGCAGGATCTACGCATTAACCCGAGTGCTGGCCCGATCCGTTTCATAAGTTTTTTCTTTTTTTTTCTTTTTCTTTTTTTTTTCTATTTTGATTTTGATTTATTTTATGATTTTTATGTAATTTTTTTATGATATTATTGTTATTATTGTTATTTTATGTTCTTATTAACAATAATTTTTTACAAATAAATAAATAAAATAAAAAACAAAATTAAAATAAAATAAAGACCTAAAAAATATAATATGCAAAAAAAAATTAATACTAACTATTTAAGAAAAATAAAATTTTATTACAAGTAAAAATATTATTTAAATTTCACCAAAATGTTGAGATAATTTAAAAAATAATTTTTGCTAAATAAATAATAATAAAATAAAAATAAATTATTTAAATGAATCTTTTAAATGTAATTTTTAGGAAAAACTGAAAGAGTTAAGTTTTCTTTAATTGTTGCAAGTAAAAATAATTTTTCGGATTTCACCATAGAGTTGGGATAATCCAAAATTATTTTTACTAAAATAAAGATTGATTTAGACAATATAAAACAATAATAAATAATAAAAAAAATAATAAGTGATATTTTGAATATTTAAAAAAAGAAAAAATTGAAAGAGTTTGATTTTCTTTAATACAAGCAAGATATTAATATTTAGATTTTACTGGTGAGTCGAGATAATCTAAATTTTTTTATAATAAAAATAATTATTAAATAATAATTTTTTTTTAAATAATCATAATAAAGATTAATTAATTAATTAGTTAATTCCTGTTAACTAAAAAAATTATTTTTATTTAGGACCTCGTCCAAAATTAAGATAATCCTAAAACTTGTTTAAAATTTTAGGATTTTACCGAAGAGTCGGGATGATCTTAAATTTTATTTAATAAATTTTGAAAACTCACCAAAGAGTTAGAATGTTCCTAAAATTTTTTTTAAAACAAATAAATAGAATATCTTTTTATAACGAGATTTCGAAAATTTTGTGAATTGTCAATTTTTTTGAAATATTTTTTAAATAGTAATTTTCTGTAAATTCTGCCAAGACGTTGGACAATTTATAGGATATAACAACAATAATAATAATATTAATTCCATGACAAAAAAATTTTCAATAAATTTTAAAAAATTAAATTTAAATATAAAAGATCGTGTCATCAAAATTATAGGATTACACATGTTTAATTGATACCATTCTTCGAACGGACGAGGTGAAGGTGCTAATACATTCCTCACTCATAACCGTACTCTCGAACCAATCTTGATTTTGAATACCTAAATTTTTTTTAATAAATCTTAATTAATTTTAAGATTTTTATTAAAAGATGATTTTTTTGTGTCTAATCATACCCTCTAAAAAGATTGGTGGCGACTTTGAAAATTTTTGCCAAGTCCAGCGATTGAGTCTCCCCAGACGAATAATCGTTATGATAAGGATAGGCTATTACTGATTAACAATAGAGAATGATTATATTAGTTATGCCAGAAGTGCTACAAATACCAAATTTGTGCAAATAAAATACACGCCCTTCCAATTCTTTTACATGTTTTGGCACCACCATGGCCATTTTCTATATAAGGAATAGATGTGATCGGACCATCACTCCAAAAGCTTCGAATGGGCATCGATTTATTTTTGTAGTGATCAACTACTTCACAAAGTGGATGGAGACAACCTCTTATGCTAATGTGATATGAACAGTAGTATGCAAGTTTATAAAAAAAGAAATAGTGTGTCACTACGGGCTTTCAAAAAGAAGTATTTTTTATAATGCTCACCATTTGAACAACAAAATGTTAAAAGAGGTTTGTGCTTAGCTCAGGATTAAACACCTCAATTCAACACCATATTACTTAAAGATGAATGGCATAGAGGAAGTTGCAAATAAGAACATCAAGAAGATAGAAGAAAAATGATTGACACCTATAAGGATTGGCATGAAAAGTTACCATTTACGCTGTATGCTTACAAAACTTTAGTCTGCACTTTACTAAAACCACCCTACTTTCACTGATATATGGGATAAAGGTCGTGCTACCAATTGAGCTACAAATCCCTTCGTTAGGAATCCTAGGAGAGGTAGAATTAAAAAAAGCTAATTGAGTTCAAAGTCGTTATAAATAGTTGAATCTTATCGAAGAAAATAGATTAACAGCTCTTTGCCATAGTCAGATGTACTAGAAAAAAATGATGCAAGCCTATGATAAAAGAGTTTGACCTAGGTGATTCCATAAAGGAGAATTAGTTTTGAAGAAAATCCTTTTGATCTAGCATGACAATTGGGGAAAATGGATGCTAAATTAGAAGGGTTTATATGTGGTAAAGAAAGCCTTCTCAAGTGAGGGATTAATTTTGATAAAAATAAATGGTGATGAATTGCCAAACCTAATCCACTTAAATGCTGTGAAAAAGTGTTTTACATTAAAAAAAGAAAAAAAAGCTCAAATAAAAAATCTAAAAAGGTGGCTTAGGTACAGAATGTGTCAACATCAATCGGGGATCATGTCAAACTAAGGCAGAGTTCAATCTGATGTATTTTGAAAATAAAAAAATGTTAAATGACAAGATTTTCAAAATAAGAATTTTGGATAAATGTTTAAAGTTTCTGCATATTCATTATTTCAAAATTAATTGTCCCCATCCTAACATCTTCCCCAATAATTTGCTTTTAAATACCTAGTTGTGCAGACTTTTCACAAAAATCTACTTGTATATTCTTTAGTAATGAATATCTCTTTTCTTTGTCCCACTTTACTATCTATTATATTGCTTTCTCAAACAAATAAAGGAAATATTGATGCATTATATTTAAAATTGAAATCACAAAATGTTTGGCCTGATAATACTAGCATTGCATCAAAAAAGAATTCAAGGGTAACATAAAAGAATGAACAAAATGGTAATGAAAGAAAATTGAAGAAAGAATTGACACCCTACGAGTTTGAAAGAATGAATCTTTGATTTACTAAAAAGGTTGTTCAACAGTCAAGATTTCGAAGGCCGACTTCGAAGTTGAATATTTGAAAATTGAAAAAAAAAGAAAAAAGACAAAAAAAAGGGATTATCTTAAGAATCTTATTACCACAACCGAAAATGCATGGTACTACTTTGTTTGCATCACATTCCTTGCACGCACTCAATAAATAAGAAATATAGTGTCTAGACTAAATTTCAAAGTTGAAAATTAACCAAGGGCTGATAGTGTCACAAGCTTTCAATTGAATTCTTTTCCAAAAGATATGGACTTTTGATTGAAAGAAACTTGTTTGACATAGCTTGTAAGACTTCCAAGTATAATTTTCAAATTTCATTCAGTTCAAATTTCTTTAAAGTTGTCGAGCCTCTAATGAAAAGAGTTTTTTAGTCAAATTTTTAAAGTTATTGAGCTTCTAGTGAAATGAGTCTTTCAGTTTCATTTTTAAAGTTATCAAATCTCTTATTAGATAAGCCTTTTAGTTTCATTTTTAAAATTATTGAGCCACTGATAAAAGAAGCCTTTTAGTTTCATTTTTCAAATTATCAAGCCTCTTATGAGAAAAACATTTCAGTTTCATTTTTAAAGTTATTAAGCCTCTAATAAGATGAGCCTTTTAGTTTCATTTTTAAAGTTATCAGGCCTCTAATGAGAGGAGCTTTTCATTATTTATTTTTAAAGTTGTCAAGTGTCTAACGAGATGAGCCCAACAAAAAAAAGTAAAAAACAAAACAAAACAAAAAATTTTTCTTTTGACTATGGATAAAATTATTATCTTTATTTTTATCCTATTATTGATTATTAGTAATGTGCAAAGAGATATAGCTGAAGACACCTGATTTTATAAGGATTATCTAAAACAGATCTCGATTTCAATCGAATCTTAGGCCTAAAGCTATGTCAATTGAGTTTAAGGCTCGAATTTTGTCTGTGGCCTAAAAAAAGGAACAAAATAAAATAAAATAAATAAAACAAAAATTAATTAATTAAAAAAGAAAAACTTAAAACTGTAGGTGCCATGCATGGCACTAACTCTTACAAGCCCCTTTTACTTGGAACCTTTCACCCCAAAAGCATCACGTGGCTTACCTTCCCTTTTTCAGCCATGACAGGTAGGGCCAAATCTTCAAAAAAAATTAGTTTAAGCTAAAATGAGAAAAACAAAAAACAAAAATCACATCACACACCACCACCTTGGTAGCATAGAGGCCACTTGCAATATCTTGAACCCCTTAAAAATCCCAAAAATCATTAGATTTCATCTCATTTCCTTACTCTATAAATTTAAAGTTTAAACACACCAAGGAGAAAAAAAGATGGAGAACCTCTACCCAAAAAAAAAAAAAAAAACACAAAACAAAAAAAAAAAAACTTTTCCTAACTTGTAAAACAAAAACACAAAAAAGCCAAAATAGCAAGTCACACATCCTTTGGAACAGGGAACTAGTAATAGAAAAAACAAACCATAAAAAAAGCCAAAAAACCAAATAAAAAAATAGTTTTCAACCAAAACTTGAAGAATAGATTTAGGTTTTTGGAGAGAGTTTTTTTAAAAACAAGGCTCGAAACAACAATCAGGAGGTTGAAAAGAGTTTGTGGGTGATTTTTAAAAGTATTTCGATGACTGACACCACAGTCGACGACTGGTAACAGCAACAGACCAGGGCGGAGAGCAACCATTTTCTCAATTTTCATGCCTATCGGTGAGACAACTCAGGGGTCGTTTTTCTATGTTTAAAGTATTTTTTTTTTAAGGGAGGTTGAAATGGTTTAAAAAAATGTTGGATTTTTATAGTTAAAAATAAAATAAAAAGGACAAAATCGAAATGACCCTGCTTTAGGAGGGGAAAGATCTACATGAATCTCAGATTCAACCTTAAGATCCACGTGACTTGACTTAAAAATGTTGTAACTGACCAGTTTTGACTGGTCCGATCGAACCGATATTGAATTGACTTAAATCGCAGAAAAATCATTTCAAATTAACAAGCTGCCTATAAACCATTTCAGACCATTGATAGGTTCGGTTTAAATTTTTTTTTGTATTTTTCTAATTTTTAAAATTTTTTATCTTTTTATTTTTTTTCAATATTTTTTTATGTCCAAAATTTTTTATATAAAAATAGAGTTTAAATTTTTTATAATTTTAAATTTCGTAAAAAATAATAAAAAATAAAAATTTTCTTTAGAAATAAAATGAAAAATAGAAGAGCAACAAAATGAAATCAAAATAAAATTTTCTTACTTTTTCTTTAAAAATAAAAAAGTTTAACTAAAACTAATAATTAAAAAAAATTTATCCGATGATGAGATTCTAAGAAAATATGTGTAGTGATTCCTATGAAATTTTTAAGTGAAAAGTTTTTTTTTAATGCTACCAGCATATTGGAGTATTTATAAAAAAATTTCAATAAAAATAAAAATTCTTTTTTTTTTCTACATAAAAAATGTAAAAAAAATCATAAATAATAAATAATAAAAATGTAAAAAATTAATAAACAAAATTTTCAAAAAAAATGTATTTGTTTTATAAATGATTACAAGTAAATAAAGAAGTAAAAAAGAAAAAAAAATTTATCTAATGATGAGATTATAAAGTAATCCGAGTAATGATATCTAAGAAATCTCTATATGAGAAGATTTTTTTTTTAAATACCACTAACATATTGGAATATATATAAAAAATTTTCAATACAATAAAAATTTTCTAAAAAAAATAATAAACAATCCATAAATAATTTTTTAAAAAATAAAAAGATAAATAAAAAATGCAAACTATTGTTTAATCATTTGCATAGCCTACATATCATTTAATTTTTGAAAAATAGTTATGAGCCTCTGAAGATAGAATTCTATCGAACGTCGAGTAGTGATTCTTAAGAAATACCTAGAAGAGTTATTTTAATATTATCAATGTACTGAAATATTTAAGAGTTTTTTTCGATAATAAGGTTCTAATTTATTTTTCTTAAATAAAATAGATTAATTTTTAAAAAATAAAATAATAAAAAAGGGAAACTTAAAATAAAAAAAAAAGGAGAAAAGGGTGAAAGAACAAATATGGAAATAAAAATAAATTAACAAAGAAAATGAAAGGGAATTATTTTTAAATACCAAAATTAAAACTTTTTATCCAAATCAAAGGATAACATGTAATTAATTAGTACTGTTTTAAAACGAGCACTATGGGGGTGCTAATCCTTCTCCACGTATAATCAATTCACGAACCCAAATTATTTTTGTAGATCTAAAAAATATATTTTTAGTAAATTTTAATTAATTTTAAGATTTTATTAAAATGGTAAGTTTTAATAGGTGATCAATCACACCTAGTAAAAAAAAAGACTCCATTTGTTTTTAAATTTGTCTATCAATTTCAAAACTGTTACGATAATAAAAGGCATTTTTGTTATTATGGTTAGAGGATGTTATAGTAATTTTGACAAATTATATTATGAGGGGTATTTTCATAAATCCAATAAGAAGAATATTATAATAATTTTAGCTAATGATGGTAGGAGGATATTTTTATAATTACGGTTGTAAGATATTATAATAATTTTATCCAATTATAATAAAAAAAAGTATTTTAGTAATTATGTCTAGAAGAACATTATAGTAATTTTAGTTAATAATAAAAAAATAGACATATCAGTCAATTTGGATGCATGTAATTTAATTGTCAAGTAATTAAAAGAGTGTTATAATCATTTCTAAGGAAATTGAATTCGCATGTGATATTAACAATGATGAGTTTTTATAAAAATTTTATATTACGAATTAAAAAATTAAAACTAAAAAATTTTCAAAAAAAGAAAAAAATCGAACTCAATGCGAGGCCAACACATCCCCTAATATAATTTTTTTAAAAATGATCAAATAAAAAAATTTAAAAAATCAAACATATATTTTTAATAATAATATCAAATGGTCTATATTAAAAAAGTTAAAATATAAAAACTATTAATTATTAAAAAAAAAGTTAATAGAATCAAATGCTTGACATGTTGTATATCGTCTAAAAAAATTAAAATCAAAACATATTTATCAATTATGTAAAGAATAAAAAAAGACAAAGTTAAAAAAATATATGTTGTGAAGCCTTATAACAAGTGAGTTTTGAAATAAAATTAAAATAAAAATGTTTATTTGAAAAAATTAAAAAGAAGTTAAAAAAGTAAAAACAAAAATTTGTACAAGTGAGTCTCACAAAAAAAAATTTAAATATATATTTTTAAAATATTGTATGTAACAAAAAAAGAAATTAAAAAAAAGTGAAAAAGAAATAAAACCAAAAAGATAAATTTATTAAATATGGTAAAAAATTAAAAAAAAAAACCTGTGGGCACCACTATTTTTATAAAAAAATGAAATCGGTTGAAAAAAATTTGGATCCGACACTTTAAGAAAAACCAAAAAAAAAAAAAAATGTGGACCTCGTACCCTTTTAAAAACTTTTAAAAAATGTGGACCTCACCAATTAAAAAAAAAAAAAAAACAATATAAAGAAACCAACATAAAAAATTGGATCCCACACCTTAAAAAATAAAAAGGATGTAAGCCTCACACCCTAATACCGAAAAAGAATCCAGAGCTGCCATGTGGCAGGCCACATAGCCAACATGTAACGCTTTTTGTTACAAATTTGCATTATATAAAATGCGTTCGAACTCTTCAACTTGCCAGATATCGAATATTTTAATTTGAAGGTTTGAAGATTTTATTTTATAAAAATATTTTATAAGTTTAAGTTTTAATATATAAAGTATAGTGTATCATTTTAATATTTAAATATAAGATTTGAATGTTAAAAACTTAAATTTTTATTAAAACTTAATACCTCATCATGCTCAACACATAATCAAGATTGTATTAAGTGTTAGTATTCTAGAGATGATTTGTATCCTATATCATTTAGTTTCAACACTTTTAATTAATGATTATTTTGATATTAATTATGAAGATTAATATCTAATTTAAAAAATATTATTTATCTTGATTCAAATATCTTATAATTTTATGTCATAAAAAATATTTTATAGATTAAATTTTTATATATATAATCATAATTAATCCATTGAAGCATTTCATGCTCTTGAATGACAAATTGTCCCATGTACCCCTCGAATTGGGTTAAAATAACTGTTTTTAACCTAAGTTTCATTGTTTAATTAAAGATCTTTGATGCATTTGACATTGGCCTACAAATGCTTGAGAATATTAATAACAAGAAAGACGAGCCAAATATAGATGCGGCAAGATACTGAGTGTACCAATTTGGATGAATATGTACGCAATCGATTGAAAAATAATGAAAGGAAGTAGATCCATTTATAATTTCATAAATGTTATCTTTAATTTACTACATTAACATTAAGAAAGCTTTGAGATACATCGTATAAACACTTAAAACGTTAAAATCTCCTTATGAGATTATATATAACATCCAAAGTTCATGTCAGTGTCACATATCCCAAGTAACCCCTGCCTGTCCTGCTTTTGTCATGGAGAAAAATGTCATTGTATAAACCTAGATGTTAATTTATTGAAATTAATTCAAAAATTGAATCATCTTGATTTTCTGTTTTTTGTTTGTATGTCCTTACTGGCATAAAGTCCAATCGGTTGTCTAATCTGAAAAATGTTCGTAAACCAAGGTGGACGGACGCATGAGCAAATACATATGGTTTACGTATGCATAGCATAAACAAAACAAAGAGGGATTTGGAAAGTTTCCCTGATTTTATATGTACATAATATCTAAGCGCACTAGCAGATCTTAAAAAAAAAAAAAATACACTAACGTACAAATTCAGATGTTTAGGCCTTGTTACATTATTGCTTAGTCAAAATAATCATAATTCAGATTTTAGTTTAATTAATTTATATAATTATTTTTAAAAATTAATATTCAATTAATTTAAAATTTGAATTTTAATAATTATAATATTTTTTATTTTTAAATTACAATTTTTTATATAAAAAGAATCAAATGACATGATAGATTAAGACTCCAGATGAGAGTCCTTTTACTATACTATAACTTATGTTTTATTATAAGTTGTCAATTTCCTTCCTATAAATAATTATATCCATAATCTATACGTGTCACTTCCAATTTTCACTATAAACCAAATTTACAACATGGGAAATTAAGAAACTAAAATAATCAATATATTACTGGGTGGGAAGAAGAATGTTGAAACAGTAAAACCAAATGGCAATTCAAAATTTATGGCATTCATGAGCTCAATTTAGTTCTACGTACTTGACAATTACAAATGAACATAAACTTTTATATCATTAGAACTGAGTTCAGACGAAAATGAAGTTAACTATTTTATCCCCAACAGCTTTAGCAAAGAAGAAAAATATTGACCTTATACTGGAGAGAAATTAAGGGATTAGAGAGAAATTCAACCGCATACTTTTTATAGAGGGAAGACCACAAGGCATTGGGGGTCCTCTACAAATGAACAATATATATAGATGATAGGTTGATGGCCCATTAATTGTGAGTTATGGGATTGAATGCAAGAGTTTATCGTTGCTAAAATCCTATTTCAATTAGATTACCTATATATTTCTGGATATGTTATACATTGTTTTCTTCCTTATCTAAATTTCATTACTCTCTTACACTTAATTCCTCACCGATACATTTATCCGAGTTATTTTCCAATTCTGATACAACTACTTTTGATGATATCAATCATGTTCCTGCTTCTGCTTCTGCTTCTGCTTCTGTCCTTGTTCCTATCCTTTACAAAATTTGATATACTGTACATGTTCCCATTTTTCGTCGTTTGGAATTACTTTACATGTGACTAACTTTCCATTAAATCTGATCAAAATGAGTTTTTTTTTTCATAATTGGCCAAAAATATCTTTATGCCAAGAAGGCGACAGTTTGTCGCAGAGTTAAGAAAACAGAAAACATGTGGATGGACTCAGTTGGACGGAAATGTTATCAGCTTCCTCACCGTCAAAATAAGATTTCAGATTTCCAATCTTTCATTTCATTGCCACAATTATTGGACACCCAATCTCACGTCATCTTTATTCTTTTCCAAAGTTGGACACAGTTATAACCTTTACATCTTTGTACTTGGACAGATCTTTTTTTTCACTTTAACATTCTCTCCATTTTAATTCATTTATTTAGTATTAATTTTTATAAAATTTTTAAAAAAATTGATTTTGATGTATTTAATATTAAAATTAAATTTTTTTATAAATTATGTTTTATGATTTTTAAAATTAAAAGATAAAAAAAATTTTAAAATATATAAAAAAAAATTTTAGATGTTAAAAAAAAGGATATAATTTTAAAACATTTAAAAAATAAGATAGAGGGAGTACATTTTTAAAATTGATGAAATTGAAAGTGTTTTCCAAAGCTTATTTATACATATAGCAGTACTCTTTCTTCATGGGTATCCAGGTACGTACCATTGTGATGTGGGATTTGCTCAAAAAATTCTAAACAGAATGAACCCTAACCTAAAAATTTTGCTCTTATTGATACCAAGGGCTGCTTCTTACAACTTCAATTGCGACATTAGATAAAATTAGTTGAAATTTGTGAATGTAAAAGCCGACTCTATTCAATATATGAGATAAGGGACAATGAATTGATGAAAGTTGTGCTTGTAATGTAAAAATTTGGACTTACTTCACAATAACAATTAAAAATATGTTGGTGTTTATCCATTTCTCCTTTGACCTGTGTTTTTCTTTGGAGTTTATCCCTTTGATTATCCTTGAAAATAGTTGGCTACGAGGAATTATATTTCTGGCAGCCATTAACCTTAATTAAATTCTTACTCTTATGCTTAATTAACTGTGAAAGAAAGAAAGAAATAAAAAGTAAGGCCCTTGATTTTTATTAATCAAATATGTATAAAAATTTGCTATATAATTTATTTTTTTATTATTAAAAAAGTCATATTTAACTTCTTGAACAGGAAAATTTATATATTTATCATTTAACCGTATGCTATAGAATTATCAATATTAGAGAATAGCATAATGGAATATTGTTTTGCATGATTTTTTACTTGGTTTCATATCGGTCCAGATTGGAGAAGAGAGCAATTCATTGTTCTTCGCTTGTCAACTCAAATGATACCTGCAATTTTTTTTTTATACTGTAATTTTTTTATATAAAAATATAACTATTACACCACAATAAAAAGGTAATTACAGTCAATATCAACAAAATTATTACATAAGACTAATCTTTATCTCCAATACACGTAAGATCATTATGCTTGTACCAATCCCTCCTCCAGCTTTTTATTTTGGCCAAGTCTTCCTTCTTCTAAGGTTATGGAAAATTTCTAAATTTTGCATATTGTTTGAGATATAGACAAAATGAATTTGAGGATTCAGATTCAAAAGAGCATTCATCATATCAGCATTATGATGGAGAGTGTAACCCCAGAGACTATTTGCTGCCCATAAGGTCCCTGACCCAAGCCCTGGAGGTGTGGGGTCAATTCCTGAACGGTAAAGACAGAAAAACCAAGTGTGACCATGTGGCACATGGGACCCAAAGGTATCATCAATTTTGAATCCAACCTGAACCAGAAACAACCTGCCAGCAAAGATTTCTTTCTTACCTTTCCATTTGATATTTCCTTGTCCTCCGTTTTTTTTTTTTTTTTTTTTTTTAAATTTCTACTGCTCCTTCTGGTTTGTTGGTTGATTAGCATGAGAAAAACTACCTTTTAATTTAATGTTAAATTTATCAAGAAAAAGCCGATCTTTTGATCACCAACTGCAAATTGAAGAATTGGAAGAAATCAATAAAAAGGTCCAATTATTGGACTAATTACGATTATCTTTCTAAATCATGAAGATTAAACACCAACTAATTAATTACAATAAGGTTGGTAGTCCGGGGTGGGCATGACCGCCAAAAACGAGTTTAACCGCTGCATTTGACTGATGTCATAGACCTATTTTCCACCCTCCCATTGCTAATGCCCAATGGCTGCACCACTGAAGGATGCATTCAAATTATAATCATTGTTTTTAACTTCAATCTTATCGTTTATCTAAATAAACTGCAAATATACAAAAATCCAATCATCCATGTACAATTCCCTAACATTTTTTTAAGAAATTTTCTTGTCTAAATGCTTAATTTGATTCTCAACATTTAAGAATTTGCTCAAATCAAGATCTAACTTTTTAATTTTAATAAATAAAAATTTAATTTATTCTAAATATAACAATTAAAGCTTCAAGTGGATGAAATCTGGGATTTATATTACAAACATTTTAGTTTTGCCAACTGAATTACTTTATTGGCCAATCATATGCCATGTAGGATGCCTAACTATAAAAATATATTGGGTTAAGGAAAAATATTAAAATGTACACATAATTACTAAAGTACCCTTCTAAATAATACTTTAAGAGTGCATTTGGTTAAGGAGAACCTATAAATTTTTTTTCAAAATCTTGATAGTGAGTATTTGATTCCCACATTTGATTTAGGATAATCTAATTATGAGAAAAAACATCATATTTTCAACAATATCCAAAGTTTCAAAATAAAAAACTCATATCTTCTTGTATTATTTTAAGATTTTGAGGGAAAAGTTACTTTATTTTCAAAATTGACCTAAATAAAAAATTTATCACATAATTATTATTATTTTGAAAAGTAAATCTAGAAGTAACTAGAACTCATTTGTAGGTTTTATAATTTAAAAGTTAGATTAATTAAGCCGTTTGAATATAGCAATGTCTTAATTGATCAATCATTATAATTTTTAAAATAGATCAATTAAGATATTTTTATGTACAAACGTCTTAATTGATCGATTTTATAATTTAAAAGTTAGATCAATTAAGACATTTGTATACAGAAATATCTTAATTGATTTAAAATATAATTTTTAAAACATATTAATTAAGGTGATTTGGAACACAAATGCCTTAATTGATCAATTTTATAATTATAAAATATCATCAATTAAGACGTTTGTGTACAGAATCTCCTTAATTGATCTAAAAATAATTTTTTGATATTTAATAGACAAATATCATAACAAATTGATCATTTTCAAAACCATCAATTATAATTATTAAAAAAGAATCAATTAAGGAGTTTGATACTTTGAACGCCTTAATTAATATGTTTTAAAATTATAAAACAGATCAATTAAGGCATTCATGTTTACAAATGCCTTAATTGATGATGTTTTATAAATTAAAACAACAATCAATTTAAATATTTTATTTATTTTTGTTTTACTATTAAAAGTATCATTTATCGTTTGAGTATTTATAATTAATTAAATAATAAGAAAAGTTACCATCATATATGTAAAAAAAATTATGATAATTATACAAAAATTAATATACGTAGATTCTTCTCAATCAAACGAATGAATTTGAATGCGAAATATCTTAAAAATGATTAAAAAACTCCCAGATACCGTATTTTTTTTAAGATCATACTTTTTTTTCGAAATCCAAAATTAAGCAAACCAAACGCCCTCTAAACCCTCTCCACCATTCCTCCCTTCTTTCTCTTTCTCTTTCTCTTTCTCTTTCTCTTCCAATAAAGTAGCAAAGTAAAACAAAACATAGGTAAAAGAAAATTTGCGTTTTTTCTTCAACAAGTTTTCATTTTCCCCTATTGTTCATCCTCTCTGTTCGTGTGATTTTGGCTTACTATTCTACTTTGGATTCTTGGTTTTGTTTATTGTAACTTTAAATCTAATTGGTTCCTTGGAAAACACGTAAATAAATTTTTTTTAGCAGTTTTATTTGTGATTTTGAATTAAAGAGGTACTTTTATGAATTGGGTATTTGAAAAAAAAAGTGGTGCCTTTTATTATGTTTGGGGCCATTGGTTTGAAGTTTGATTATGTTGTTAACAATAACTTTTATGTGATGACGTTTTTGGCTTTTTTTTTTTTTTTTTGGAAGATTGAGAAATGCTTATGTTGTGGGAAATCCAAATTGATGGAAAGAAAGAAATTGAGGAGGGATTAACATGGTAAATGTTGGGATCATTTGAAGTAACAAAAATAGGAGTCTCTTGGGAAAAAAAATCCATGGCTTTAGGTACAAATTTAGGCGATTGGAGGTGTTCTGGAAAATCCGTTTGGATATTAGGAAAGACGAGGTTTAAAGAAACTTTTGGTGAAATTTTGAGCTAAAAAAGACACTAATGGTGGAAGATGGTGGTTGACAACGGTGCCAATAGGTCACAATGTCACATAATGGTCGAAAATGGACTAAAAGGAAAAGGTCTAAGTTAGAGAAAAAGTGAACCAAAAGAAAAGGAAGATAGAAGAAGAAGAAAGAAAGAAGAAAGAAAAAAAGGAAAAAAAGGAAAAAAAAAAAGGAAAAAGGAAAAAAAATTAAAATTATAAATGTCATGTCCCTTAATAAATTACACATAACCTAAAAGGTCTAACTTAATGCACGGTATTACTTGCACTAAATTTCATAAAAAAAAATTTTACTCCCTCTGTCCCTTTTTTTTTTGTCCATTTTTTTTCAAGATGTGTCAAAATTATGCTATGTTTTCTTTTTTAAACATTTAAAATTTTTACTTTTTTATATTTTAAAATTTTTAAAATTTTTTTTTTCTTTTTGATATTGAGAATCATGAAACTTTAATTTTATAAAATTTTTTTTTAATTTTACTATTAAATACTTTAAAGTCAAAATTTTTTTTTAAACTAAAAGTCAATATATGATCAACAATATGGGATGAAGGGAATAATTATTGTATCTTGAATAGATAAGATTTTTTAATTGTTAAAATTAAAAGATGAGATTTTGATTTAAACAACCGTTAGAGATTAAATTAAGCATTTATTCGATTTTTTTTCTTCAAATCATAGAGAGATTTATTATTGGAGTGATGAATTCGATGATTGGACCCTGCAAACATAATTAAGTTTCAGTGTGACTTTGATTAATTATAAAATAATATTAGTTAACAACAAATTACATGAATATTGTTTACTTGTCTTTGAAGGAAAAATTGATCATAAAAATTAAACAAAAAAGGATTTTTCGATTTTGTTAATTAGTGTTCTAAGGATATTTATCTTTAAAGTTAGTTAATATATTATTTATACTAATAATTTTGTATTAATGCAATAATTCATAATTTTATTGATAATTGTTTATATATTGAATGCTTTATATAATAATTAAAAAAATACTTTTAGAATATTTATTTGCAAAGTTTTTGGAGAAATTATGGGAAGTATATTTAATTACTGAAATTTTTTGCTAGTTGGAGCTTCTAGAGACAACCATAGACTTTATAAATGTAGTTATCTAGTCTTCTTCTTCATGAATGTATGCCAATTTTGCAAGGGGAAGTAATCGGATGAGTGATTAGATTGTTTATTTATATATTTTTTGAAGTTAAATTGTTTATCTTTTAATTAGACTATTCTTTTAGTTATTTGCTTATCCAAAAAATTTTAATTATTTCAAATTAAACTACTTTCATTTCGAATTCTATCACGATTTCTCAATTATGACAACTTGGATGGTGTTATGCTTTACATGGGTAACCTTTTTTAAAACAATTATTAATAAAAAAACTAACTTAAATAATAATTATTATTAAATTTAATTTTTTTAATAATACAATGAATATAAATTTTAAATTAATACTTTGGAAATTAAAAATAATAATATTAAAACAAAATTAATATAAAAACTAATAATTGATAATTTTAAAATTTTTTTTACAATTAAGCATTATTAGAATGTTACTTTTGCTTCGCGGGTGGTTATTGAGTTCACATTGTTGCATCTATTAAAAATTAATGTATATTAAGTAAAATACAATTATCAAATGCTAAGAAAAATAAAGAGGAACTAAATAGAAAGTTATGGCTTATCCATTGAAAGTATGATCAAAGTTAACACTAATACTTAAATAAAAGACACAAGTTATCGCAAAGATGAAAAAAATTATACATGTAGCTTTTAAATAATAATCCATCAAGAGTCTAAATTCTAATTCATTAATGATATCAACTTCAATTTGACGACATACAATATAAACTGCTAAGATCGAAATATTTTATTAAAGTAATCATTAAATATTTTATTAAAGTAATCATTACATTAAATATATCTTACGATCATTTAAAGTAGAAGTGTTTATAAAATGGGTCAAGTTGAGTTGGATTGGATTTATGTTTGATATTAATAGTATGTATGTTCATTTAGATCCAGTCTAAAATATCAGATTTCAAAATTTTTTTAAGTTAGATCCAAATTAAAAAAATATAAATCTTAAACACATCTATTAAACTTAATATATATAATAAAAAATAAAAAAATATGATTAAATTAAGTTTAATGAGATTATATTTAATTCATATATATATAAATTAAAATTAAAAATTATATATGTAAGAATTAAAAATAAAAAACTTAAGTTTAATGAAATATATAATATTTATTTTCAATTTTTATATAAATATAAATTAATTTATATATAATTAATAGATATATAAAAATAAAAATTTATGTGAATTTGGGTTGAGCTGAGTCTGGCTCAAAGTTTAAATCTTTGATTTAAAACTCGACCTAAAATTTAAACGATTTTAAAAATTGTCCAAACATATTTAATGAAATTTAATATTTTATTTAAATCCTTTCAAAATTTGAATAATTCTTTGGATTTGGGGGCTAGTTCAGACTTGGAATAGGTCTAATTTAAAAGTTACAAAAGATTAAAGTTTTATTTGGTAGAAAGAATGAAAAAAAGTAAAAATGAAAATTTTGTTAATTCAATGATTAAATTCATAACCACTTTGTTACTTTGTAGCTTAATCATTAGATTAATAAATTTTTTATTCTTACATTTTTTTTATCTTTTCTAGTAAGTAAAGCCAAAAGAAGAAAGTACAAATTTACAACATTACCTATGTTTGTAGTTTAAATGTACCATTAGTCTTTAAATTGGTACAATTTTATTATATGTTTTTAATTTTAGAGCAAATTTATTATCATACTTCAAATCTTGAAGCAATAAAAAATATTTAGTAGAAAATTTTTTAAGATATTATTTTAAATTGAAAAAAATCTAAAAAAATACGATAAGAAAAAAAATGAAGATCAATTGAAAAATATGATGTGGCATTAATAGAAAATGTCATATTAAAATTAGAAGAAAATAAAATAAAATAAAAAAAAAATTTTGGATTATGTGATGTCATATTTAATATAAGGGATAATTCATGAATGATCCGTAAATATAGTAAAATATTCAGTATAATACTTAAATTTAAAATTTTTTTAATATAATATTTGAATTATAAATCTATTAACTAAAGTAATACTTGAAGGATAGTTTGTCAATCATATATAATCATTTGAAGTTAATAGTATAATATTTTATAATTTAAGTAATATATTAAAAATTTTTAAAATTAAAGGCAATTCGTGGCATTAATCCTTAATACAAAATACAATGATAAAAAAAATTTATGTAAAATAAAAAATTTAAAATTTAGCTTTATAGCTGTTTTTTTCTCCTGTCATATCATTTTCAAAAATATTTTTTGAATTATAAATTAGCTTTTAATTTTTTTTACTAATTATAAATATGTTTTAATTAGTCCAAAATTTAAACATTTTCAAAAATATTTTTTCATTACTCCAAAATTTAAAGCATGATGGTAAATTTGTTCCAAAATTATAAATATAAAAGTAAAATTGCATCATTTGAAAGATTGATGATACATTTGAATAATTCAATTAAATATAATGATAAATTTGATTCTTATCCTAAGATTAAAATTAGAAAAATTAGACAACAATTGTTGATGCCAAGCTTTTTTTGGAGAATAAAGATTTGAAATCACAAGAGATCAAAAGTTGGTTAGAGCTAAAGGTCGGAGTTGATTTCAATATTTATGTTTCGCCGTTCAAATTAACATTCGAAAGAGAGAAAGAAGGAAAATCTAGAAAGAGTGGAGAATTTGTTGCCATACCTAGCTAGAGGAGTTATTTATATTTAAGAGAGGTGGTGCACGGAACTTGGTGTTTTGAGTTCTTGGAGTCAAGTTTAGTGCTGATGGGGTCAACCCAGCTTGGCATTATAAGAAAACATCAGATGGGAAAGTGATAAATCAAATGAGATGCAGTGCTGATTTATTTAAATTTTGAGAAATAAGATCAACGTATCATTTTTCAGTTCAAATTGAATGACTAAAATAATTCTAAGCTAACAATGAATATTTTTGTATGATAAAAAACCATTACACCTTTATGATTGTAAAATGTCTTTAACAAAAATAAATATATATAACTAGGATTATGTGAATGAAAAAATGCAAAACAGATCGCATTTTGAATGAGTAAAATAATAAAATAGCAAAAAATTTTTTTTTCTCATTATGAAATTTGTTAAAAATCATTCTTATCATGAAAATTGTTATCCAAGTGCATCGAAATAATAGAAAATGATAAAAAAATATATTTAAAATTAAAATATGTATAATAAAAAAAAGTTTAAAGCATGAAATTGAACTTGAAAATAAAAAACAGGAGTTCGCTTTGGTAGGGCTCTACCCTACGCGTTACACGTGTCCTCATTGCCGGTACATAGCTCGGGATGCACGTTGCACCTTGGAAAATAAATTTATTAATTATTTAGTAATATTTAGAATATTTAGTTCTTAAGAGAAAGAAGAAGAAGAGATATTCTTTTCCATTTTAATTCTAACTCTTTTTTTTTTTTTTTTTTTTCAGTTTTTACTTTGGTAACGGCGTAATAAGGTATCATCCCCAACCAACAATCACTCTTTCCTTCACTGTGTGGACCCCACGGAATTATAAAGAACCTAACAATAATTATGAAAGCTCGGGAAGAGGATTCACCGCTGGAGCAAGAGGCGGAGGACAGAACGTAAAGCCACACGCTACCATTGATGGTTCCCTATACACCATCACACGAGTCACTATCTGACTGTTTCAATCATCTACATTTCATTAAGATCATGCCATGTGGGTTTCATTCACTGGGTTGATTCATAACCGTCGGATCAGACAAGGGATATAATGGGAATTCAAGGCTTGAAATTACTTGCATAAATTGGATCGTTGATCTGCTTGAACGAGGAATGCAAAGCTTTCGTCTCCTGGCGTTAGAGATCGAGCAAAGCTTTTTCATTTAAAGAAGAAAAAAAGAGAAAAAAATTCCTGTGGCGAATGCAGAGAGATGAGAAGAAAATCGTCGACAAGGCCTGAGCCATGTGTGCGTGGTAAGCGGTCCATCGCCGGCAGGAATTGCCACCGTAAACACGTTGAAGATGGGTGATTCGCATGCACCGTAACAAAAGAAAAACACTTGGTTATCTGAATCTCTTTTTTTAATCTTCTGTTTCTTTGTCTTATCTCTTGTGTTTATACAATAATTCAGATCGAAAAAGATCAAAGCTTTTTTCTGTGTTTTATTTCTCGAGCTGATAAAAAATGGAGGCGAAAACTAAAAGTGATCCCCCGGCTTTGCTTCATGGAAAATACGAACTTGGTCGAATGTTGGGTCATGGAACCTTCGCCAAAGTTTACCATGCACGGAATCTTCAGACGGGGAAGATTGTTGCCATGAAAGTTGTTGGCAAAGAGAAGGTGATTAAAGTTGGGATGATGGAGCAGATAAAGCGAGAGATTTCCGTTATGAAGATGGTGAAGCACCCCAATATAGTTGAGTTGCATGAAGTCATGGCAAGTAAGTCCAAGATTTACTTTGCCATGGAGCTTGTCCGGGGTGGAGAACTCTTCTTTAAAATTGCCAAGGGTCGCCTCAAGGAAGACTTGGCAAGAGTTTATTTTCAACAGTTGGTTTCTGCTATTGATTTCTGTCATAGCCGTGGGGTTTACCACCGTGATTTGAAGCCGGAAAATTTGCTCTTAGATGATGATGGAAACTTGAAGGTTACAGATTTTGGACTCAGTGCTTTCTCAAAGCACTTGAAACAAGATGGGTTATTGCATACAACTTGTGGAACACCGGCTTATGTTGCGCCTGAAGTTATTGGGAATAATGGATATGACGGGGCTAAGGCAGATATTTGGTCTTGTGGGGTAATTCTTTATGTGCTTCTTGCTGGGTTCTTACCATTTCAAGATGATAACTTGGTGGCCATGTATAAGAAGATTAATAGGGGAGATTTCAAGTGCCCACCTTGGTTTTCCCCTGAAGCCCGTATATTAATCACTAAGCTTTTAGATCCCAATGCAAGTACCCGAATCACCATCTCAAAGATCATGGATTCCTCTTGGTTCAAGAAATCTATACCCAAGACCGTTAGAACCAAGGAAGAATCAGAATTTGAGGCGTTCAATGACGACAAATCATCCAAGCCTGAGACTTTGAACGCCTTCCATATCATTTCTTTGTCTGAGGGCTTTGATTTGTCGCCTTTGTTTGAAGAGAAGAAGAGAGAAGAGAAAAAGGAGCTGAGATTCGCTACAACAAGGCCAGCAAGCAGTGTAATATCGAGATTGGAGGAGGTGGCCAAGTCGGTGAACTTCAGTGTCAAGAAGAGCGAGTCAAGAGTGAGGTTGCAGGGTCAAGAATGTGGAAGGAAAGGGAAATTGGCGATTGCTGCTGACATATTTGCAGTGACGCCGTCGCTTTTGGTGGTGGAAGTTAAAAAAGACCATGGTGATACCCTTGAGTACGACCAGTTTTGCAGTAAAGAGCTCCGACCGATGCTTAAGGACATCGTCTGGACGTCGCCTGCCGAAAACTCGACACTTGCTTGATTTGGCTATGGGAGGTGGGAAGCTTCAAGATTTATCTGTTCTAGACCATTGTTTGATGATGTTATTGTTGTTGTGATTGTCGTCTTGATTATTTTTCATCATGTCTTCGTGGTTTGGTTGTTTGTGATATGGTGAATCACTCCACAAACTTTATTGTTGTTGATATATTTTATGTTGATGTTTTCATGTTTGTGTTGATATGTGCAAAGTCGACTGCTTCGGTTACAACCTTTCTCTCTGCAACTTTTTTTTTCCTTTCACTCTTATCAATTATAGTGATATATCTTAAATCAATGATCTCTTATCATATCACCATCCTTTAAGCACTAATTCTTACTTTTTTCCGAGCATTGCTTTGCATCATGATTTTTCTAGTTGATATTTCACTAGTTAACTAGGATTTAGGAGTCGTTTTACTAATAAAGACAAAAATATTTTGCTATTTCTTATGGGAATTGGGAAAGCACGCCTTAATCGTCCATCGCCGTATTCAAATTTCAACTTTTAAAGCTAATCAAAGTTCAAACCACTTCTCTTGGAGTGGTTTGTAGGCTCTTGAAAGGTAGAAATTAGAGGGACAAAAGAAAAGAAGATAAAGCTTTCCATCATATTTCATTCCAAGGAAACTAGATGGCGTTTTCAATTTTTTCTGGGCATAATTATGACGTCGTTTGATTTTGCTCTCAATTATTGTCCTACAATTCCACCAAAGATTGGAGTCTTTTGCCTTATTGGTTTCATCGCATCTCTTTTAAAAAGCCTCCGTCTTTTGTTTCGTTGTCTATTTTTGAAGGATCTACATTCTAGAGCAAGTAATAATATGGGTCCCCTGAAAGCATATGGTGCCATAGACTGATCATCATCATGAAAATGAAAAGTTACTTTTGAGGTGTTGATAAACCCTTGCTGTGCTTTTTGTCCTACAACTTAATGGTCTTTTCGGCTGTTTTAAGACTAGGGCTTAAGCTTTGGTATATTTTGGGAGAGCCTAAATTTTGCACCATGCAAGTCATTGTATGTCATATGCTTTTGGGGGTGTTGGAACTTGGAAGTTAGACTTTTGATTATCGAAATATGAAGCTCAATTTACTGTCCAACATGCCATTGTTTGCCATGTTCTTGATACCGTGAATTGCCATGAAACTAGTAAAGGAAGTAGTGTAAGTCTGTTTCTAACCACTTGCAAATGAAAACCCAGGATCAAGCCCTCTTTATGTGGTCCTTAACTGTTAAGTTTGGTGCCCTGGACGTAAATTGTAAATGGTTTGTGGTAGCTTGTACAAGGGTCCTGCTGCTTAAATCAGAATATGGGTTCTGTCAGTTGAACTCGTGAGTGACTCTTATATTGTGGAAACGGCCTGGAAGCTCTATTCTGCAATGTTCCTAAAAGGAGGGGTTGGTTCGATCGGTCAAGTTTGACCTCGATTGCCAGATGTCTCTGGATTTGAGCACTTATGACCTCTCGTTAGAGCTGTTCAGAACATAAGTTCATCCTCAAGACGAGTTGGTAAACAGTGTAAATATGTGCTTTCACAGCAGTAGCTCTACCCATAATTTTATTAAAAAAAAAAAAAAGTATTTTGCAATCTAAAAAACTAAATGGTTTAACAGAAATGGTGTAACATTCGGGGGTCAACCAGAGCGAAAGAAAGGTGTTGTTCCAGCTTCTATCTTGCAAGTGGAAGTAAAAATGTAACTGCAACTGGGGGAGACAAGAGCTGCTGTCAGGTTGGAATAAGAGACTACATGGCCAAATTTTCTTTCATGTGAAGGAGAGCATCTGTAACATTGTGGTGACTACAACTTGCTCCCATTCCACTTTCAGGCATATGGTTTTGGCGTTCTGTCTGATGTTTTTCTTCACCATTTCATCTCAACTTCCAAACCCTTCTCTATTTTATTCAAAGTAAAATTGGGTTTACTATCACAAATCTTGTAATCTTAACTATTTTTAATAAGGTTGGTGGTAACTTTGTATTTCAAGAATTTATGCAACACTTTCATAACCAAGATTGCTTTTTATTTGAAATGATAGTAATAGTGCAGCTAATTTTAAGTTCTTTCCTATCAAACTATGCGAAACGTTTCATCTAGATTATAAATTCTCAAAAACACTTAATTATCTTAGTACAATTCAACATGATGGTTCTCCCCGATTTAATTACCAGAAGAAATTAACATTAATTTTCACAGTAATTTTCTTCATCCAATCACTTTTAAAATTAATATCCAATATGTTTAAAATTTAAATCCAAATACTTGCAATTTCTTTTTTATCTTTAGACTGCATCCTTTGTGTAAAAGACATATTATAACAAAAAACATTTAATCGTACTACCAGGTTAATTACTTATAACCGAATGCTTAATATAGTTGATTAAAAGATAATATTCTTGCAATAATCAGGCCAATAATCACAGGATGATATGTATGATGATGCATTCTTTGCAAATTTTAATTCATATTCTTTCTCTTGCATCTATGTGGGAAGGTACTTTAATTAGATTCAAAGAAGTGAATGATTAATTCGTTGATAACTTCATCTCTAAACATAATTATTTATGGCTAAACAGATGAGATAGACTAAGACAAATGGACTGTCCAAAATCACAAATCAAAGAAAAGGGTTTTCAAACAATATAATAATATACTAAAAATCATAATCCTTTGATAATCTGGTTTGACTACCAAGAATATGAGACATAATTATGACTACATATTTGGACATGATAAAGGGGAATCTCACCTAAATGGCCCCGAGTGTTACAAACGTAGTTAAAGGGACAAAGATAACCCAATTTATTGTCCAAGATAAAAGACTGCTTATAGAATAATTAATCTGTGGGCGCCAGTGTTTTATTTCTAGTTAATGGAGTTGATTGACTTAGCTTTAATACAGTAATAATATTAATAATTGAAAAGCTTTTTATTTTGTCCTACTAAAATGGAGGGTACTCAGTGGGGTCTACTGTAGAAATTGGGCCAGGTGGGCCCATATTAGATTGAGTAAATCTAGTATTCAGTCCATGGTCAGAAACTCTTTTGGCGGCCCCCATCAACTAGATGATTTGGGCCTCAAATACTGGACCATTCTAAAAAATGTCAACACAAATAACTAAGGCAAAACTACAAGAGACAAGAAGAATGTTAGGATGGAAGGGCGTGGCTCAGCCTTTCCTATGCCTTTCCAAACCCCAAACTCCAGTCACAAAATAATTGCTAGTAGGGAAAAAAAGTAATGTTGGTAAGAAACAATCACAATCAAAACGCATCAAGTTATACACTTGAAGTTTAACTTAATTGGTTCATACTATCATTCTTACAGTATATACAATCCCTTCTCTAATCCACAGAAGACAATGTAAAAGAGAAACACAAAAGTTCATCAAGTAATTATCAAGGATTTCATTTTTCACAAGCACATACGTGTTTCACTTCAAGTCTCTATAATTAAATACTACTAATAGACAAGTACTAATAAAAAGGAAACAATGTTAAAAGTAACAAAGTTTTGACTATTTACTTTCACACTTGAAAAGCATCAATCATGATGAACATCTTCCACCTCTACATCTCATAAACCACCTTCGACCCTGTCATGAACACATAATTTCGACTGCTATAGCCATCATAAAATTTATTGCAAAAATCGACATGTTAGATCTCGTCCCATCCCCAGAACTGGGGTAAAGTAGTATGTTCCAGCACATCTTTTGCCGACATGAAATGCCTTACCAACACCGGTTTGTCCTAAAAGAATAGTTTGTAGCAGTCATTATGGAAATGAGCATTCAGAGAGGTTTTCTTTTTCAGTAGTGATGTTGCACCATGCAAATTCCATATTACCTTTGAATTTCATGGATGAATTACGCAGATGCTTCCATGAGAATTGCGAGTTACAATTCATGTTGAACATTTCGTTCTCCCATTATGATTCTGAGGAACATAACATTATGATTGGAAATTTTAGTAGTGTAATATAAAGAGACATAGATAACAGAATGAAACTGATTAAGAATGCAACTGGTAAATCATTTTTGAAAAAAGGAAAACAATTAATACCTAAATAGAACATAAGCAGACAAGTTTTGAAAACCACTGTCAAACTAAATGGGAACACACCCTACAGAAAACTTAAAATCGTCCTTAAAAACATTCTGAATAACAATTAATCCAAACATATTATTCATCCCTTTTTATTGTGGTATACCACTAAACAAACCTATAACAAAATGTTAAATAGACTTAGAATGCAAGGCTGTAAAATTGGAAAAGAAACATAAGTATATTAAGTATCAAATCTAACACCAATTAACTATAAGTGAAGAGACTTAACTTGAAAATAAGATCATAAGTAGCCCAAAACCTAAGTGATATGTGACACTACCACTTAATTAACACACCTCCATTATGTGTAGGCATAACTACACGTGACAAACTCAGAAGAGTTATAAGCTCAGCTCGTCACATGTAGGCGTAAAACTTAAAAAAGATATTAGGTATGAAGAATATAACAGAATCTGAGTTCTAATATCATGTTAAGCATTTAATTTAAAACTAATTGACTATAGGTGGAGAAGTGCAATTTGAATTTAAGAATACAAGCAACCCAAGACTTAACAGATGTAGATAATATCACTTAATAAAACCCATAGAGACACTAGAGCCCAAGGCATTACAGTGTCCACTAAATAGAATGAGAAATAACTTGAGGCTATAAGCAACAATTTAAGCCTGAAAACCAGCAAGCATTTGGTCGTTTACATCTTCTAGCGAGTAAAGCCAACAGTACTATAATTTACCCTATATATATACATATATACATATACACATATATACATATATACATATATTGACTAAAAGCAATAGTTTCACACACTGCTACTAAAGGGAAAAGATGCCCATATAAACCAAGGTAGATTGCATTTTTTGATGCAGGACAAGGTAATACCTAGGCATAGAACTGAATTTACGGATCAATGCATGCACAATTACATTACTTTAAATAACACAAAGTTTCTCCTATAAGCTGCAGCAACAAGAAAATTCTCAAAAACCATTCTACTATAAAGTGCATCTGATTCCAAACTTTCATATACTAAAAAAGTATAAAAGCCTTTTGGCATCTTCTTTTTCCATCTTTGAAAACAGAGAGAACAAAACTTGACAGCAAATGAGTAGAAACCAAGGGTTGAGGAAATCAAGGTACCAAGCAAGTCTATTTTACCTTTGAATCTTTCCCAAAGCCAAATAGAGTTCATCAGGAAACTGCATTAAAACTTGACAGACTTGACGCTAGCATTTGGATACATCAGAACAAATTTAAAAAGCCATACCACCCTAGTTTTTGTCGGAAAAGCCCCAACACATAGGCTTTAATCCTATGGATGTTAAAATTAGCTGAATTTCAGATATTTTGATAATAATTAAGCTGCAGTCAAGATTTTTTTTTTTATCAATTAAGCAAAACAGCTAGACTTCAGTTTTCACCAATCATAATAAGATTAGAAAGTGTTTTTACCACATTTGCATAAATAACAATCCTATTATACAAGCAGCTTTTCCTTTATTAACCAGTTAACCAGCTAACTGATAACATACGTTTAAAAGGCTTATCTAGTAGTAGGGACTCATTGTCATATTTTGAAGCTTGAAAGCACCACATTTCCCCAAAAAAAAGACAAACCTTTCTATGATGTTGCTTGATACAGCTTTGATCAACACATCAATTCTATTTCCGAACAACAGAATAAGTGAGACTTGGAAATGATGTGTAAGACACTAGAAAAGTCAATTCATGCTTCCTGAATGCGCCATTCCTTGTGCTCTATTGTTAGTATCTATTTTTTTCTTTGAGAGACACAAGTTTAAGCTATGTATCTATTCACTTCATTTAAACTTAAATTGAGTGAATACTCAAATAATGTTCTCATTTAACAAAGAGAAAGGATTATTTCATTGAATCCATAATTTAATTCAGTTAGTTTATACAATCACCTTTAAAAGGTGACATTCATCAAGTTTAACGTTCAATTCCCACCACCTGCAACCCTTTTCCTATCCTCAGGTTGTAGCCTCCTTTGTGCAAAAAAAATTAAATAAATAAAAAGAGAACAAGTATTTCATTTAATACTTAACAGTTATGAGAAGGGGCTAACCATAATAAGCTGCATCTCTCCATGTGAATTGCAGGTCATAATTTAATCATTATGTAACTTTGAGGAAGAAAATTCATGGAATATTTAACTATGTTGATCAAATGCTTGTCCACAACTTGGAACCTCTACTACAATAGATAATGGAAACATTATAAAGCATCAAATTCTCTAGGTGAGTAATTCATCTGTCTTTGGAACTGGATATGGCATTCATCGTGGCTGCCGGTGCAACAATTAGACAGAAAGAACGTATGTGCCATCTTAGCAAGCTATGGTTATCTGGAGCAAGAAAAGGACAAAGGAGGCAAATGTGACTTTAAAAACTAAATAAGAAAAGAGGCAAAAGTGACTTTACTAACTTACACACGATGGTCGTGTAGGTTTTCACTATTTCACAATTTTTTAAATAATTCATCATCCTAGGTTTGTTTTTAGGTAATGTTCTCTACACTGTGTCTTTCCTTTTCTTGCCTCATGCCAGTATTAGTTGCCTCTGGATTATCACATGGATTTTCCATTGGTCCTTTACCTTGTTTGCCTTGTTATAAAAATATGGTTGGAGATAGAAGAGGAGGATGAAAGTAATGAACACCAGACCTACCCCCTTTATACATAATAAGATATTATGAATAAAAGCAAAATCTTCTCAGTATCAGTGCCAGTCATTTTGACAAATTATAAAGATCTAAAACGACAATAAGTTTTAGCAGAATAATTTGGATTCACTAAAAAATTTTCATTTAACTTGAGAGTTAAGCCAGTAATACTAGAATTCTTCTCAAATCAAATATAATCAGTTTATAACCCTTCTTCAAACATAAACCATTTCACATCCCACTTTTTACTTTTAGACTTCGACAACCAATTTTCTGGTCAAGCTATTCAAGATTTTAATCTAATTAACAGGCTATGGTAATCTTAATCTCTATCCATATCAACCATGTTTTCATGAGTTTAAATCTAGTGTAGCATGTTTGAAAGCCTATGAAAAATGACAGTTAGTAATGGTTTGAATCCAACATTTAAATTATTGATTAAGGGTCTATTTGGATGGTGGTAGGAGTGAGATAAATTACTATAATGGTAAGATTAAAATTGGTGAAATATGTGTTTGGATACAAAAACAATGTTGACGGTGAGATCAATTGTACTAAAAAAAATAACCATTAAGAACATTAGACTAAAAATTATATATAATAAAAATTTTAATTAGTTCATATTTATAAATTAATAAATAATTTAAATAATTAAATTATTTACTAAATAATAATTTTGTCAATAAATAAGTAAAATTTATTTATTTATAAATTTATTAGATAATAAAGTTTATTAATTTATTAATGTATAATTTTTAAATAAAAATTAAAATAAAAAGTTAAGTTGTAGGGATATTTTTGTCTCTACAACTTAACTTGAAGGGTAAAAAAAAAAAAAAGAAAAACAAACACAAAAGTAGGAAACAAAAAAAAAAAAAAAAAAAAACTAGTTAAGGATTAGACCAAAATAGTCTAGTGGACAATTGGTAAAAATCAGGCCGCACTGATCATTCATTTGGATTTCAGTTCCACAGTTGGCACAGATTTACATGCTAATTGCATGTCTACTGAAGGCCCCGTTAGCATCCAAATGCAAACTAAGATCTAACGTAAACATATGAGCAATTACAAGGGTTCACTTCATGTGCCAAAAGATGGTTTCCAAAAGCTCAACCAAGGCTCCTTCTAGACAAAGATTTATAATCTATTTGGTTAATGACAATCCAAACTAACTTAAATTTGCAAGACTAATATACTCATATAAATAATTCAAATTCCATCCATGGTTAGTGATGTCAGTGCACTTGCTTTCTAATTAAAATTAGTTAGCAATCCTTTATGCTATGACAAAGCTAGCCTTGTTCCTAATTAATGCTCTAAAGCTAATCATTGCCATCCACAACCAAAGCTATTGACATAACCTCGCAAACGCCATGTCCTATCACCGTAACAATAACCACCTAGGAAGAGTTTGCACTTCTTGCCGGAATGCTTTTGCTACTACTTTGATTCTTAAACAGAACAGTAACAATCACAGGAAATCTCATTTCAACAACCACTAAGACCATAAGTTACCAAAGCTACCGAGGGATTCTATCTTTGGTAGTTATACTCACGCTCCATAAACTCTAAATTAGCTTCTCACGCATCAACAATCAATGGAAAAATCAAGGACCTTACAAGAAGACATTTATTTCCAGTATTATATTTGAATTCTAACCATCAGAATATGAGTTTTGCTTGGTTGTCTTGCAAGCAAAACCCAAAATCTCAAGGTTTTAAGTACAAAACCAAAATAACTATTGTTCTTTACATTAACAGTGTGTTTGGATTGAGGGGAGAGGAAAGAAAAGAAAGTAAAGTAAATGAATGTAAAGGAAATAAAATCTCCATTCCCTTGTTTAGATAAATTTTTAATTTTAAAAAAAGAAAAAAGGTGAAAATCAAATAATCTTTGATTTCCCTTGTAAACCCAAATTTTTTAATACCTCAATTTAAAGAAAAAGCTAGAGAAAGGAAAGTTGAAATTTTTTTTTTTATAAAAAAATTATTATGTTCATCTTTTTATTAATACTAAAAACCTAATAAAAAAACCTAAGCATATCACAATTATCCTATAATTTTTTCAAAGTCATCTCTTTTTTCAAGTAAATTTCATATATCTCTTCAAATATAAAAATTTTTTATAATTTTTTGGTGATTTGATTTTGATGAATAGTTGAATATGAATAAATATATTTTTTTGGTTTATGAGATGACAGGTTAGCTCAAAATCTATCAATGCATGTTTGTAAAATATCTTCTTGTTTCACTTGATTAAAAACTATTGATATAATAGCAATTATGAGATTAAACAAAATAACAAACATATCATAGTTCAAAAATACTCTAAAATTACAAGTAATGAAATGTTATAATTTTAAAAAATTATTATAATGAATCATTTCTTTTCTTTTTCATTCTTTATCCAAATAATGGTTGTTAGAATTACTTTCTTTTCCTTTTCTTTATTAATTTTAATTATCCAAATAAGAGTTACATATATCCTTTCCTTTTCTTTAAAAAACTTTTTTTTTCATTTTTTTTCATTTTTTTTTCATTTTTTTATTAATATTTATCCAAACATAGCGTGAAATAACCAAATAATAAGATTGACTTAAGGGTGTTGTATGGTTCAAAATTATAAGGACAAGACAAATAAAATTAGCCAAAGTTATATCTATCAAGACTAAATGTAAAGTTAACTAGGTTATTAACATGCATGCTCAAACAGCGAGAAGTAACTCTCTTTTAGATGAATATCAAACACTGTTTTGAAGGATAATTAGCATCAAAGTTAGCAAAAATTAAAGGCATTTTAAATGAATCTGGAATTGCTGCTATCTTGTTTGCATGTTGTTTGTTCCCATTAAATTTTATGCTAAATCAATACATTGATCCTTCTTTGATCATTTATCTTCTTTTATAGCAACTAGCAAGTGCAAAACCATTATTATGGCTGCAATTTAATCAATATATTCAAGAATAGCCTCAAAATCTCGATTCCAACATAGAGAAATGCGTTCTTGCCTAAATTGAAGAGTAACCTCTCAACAAAACACATAAAATTTAAAGAAAATATATAGTTTAAGCCAAAACAGCATTAACCAAAACAAGCTTGAATGAAATTGAAAATGGTTACCTGGATGATTATTGATTAAACAGTGCAAAATTGAAACAGTTCATTGCCTCCCAATTCCAAACAAGGTGCTGTATGTAAAACAATTGCAAACATATTTATTACCAAGATATTAAAAAACCAGATTTTAGAAAGAAGCTTTTCCGGAAAAAGGGAAACAAAGTAAAATTAGAGCAAAATCCACTGTCAGAATCAATTACTAACCTGCATTAGGAAATTTTCTGCTACCATTCTTTCAAAGATGAAAAGGAAATAGTGCATATTTTAGCAGAAAATAAGAAAAAGATGACTTCCCATTCTACCAAAAGGAGTAGAGTGGCCCAAGATTTTCAGTAACTGCAAAGAAAGTAGCCAATAGTACCAGATCTAAAACCTTGGGAAGCCCAAATATAGTTAAAAGCTTCCATAGTTCGACAATAAAATTAAATATATATATATCTGAATAAAAATCCAAAAATTATCAGCTTGTATTGGGGTCAAAACTCAGGAATACCAGAAGAAAACAAACAAACAAAAAAAAACCCAAAATCAGAGCCAGATTAAAGATAAGAAACTAAGAACACAAGTCAAAGACAGCCTTTACCTTGCAGGACTCCAAGAAACAGGAAGATTAAGATGAAGATGAAGAGGAAAAGAAGGGTTTTAAACCAAGGAAAAAAAATGAGAACGTGACTGAAAAAAAATTCCGAGATACCGGTAAGGTTTCCGTTAAAATGGGAACAGCGAGTAGGCGTACCATCGAAGAAGCCACTTCGTCCTCTTCAAAGAGAGGACCATCAAAAGTCACGCTTTCTTTTAAAGCACCATCACAAAATTCTTGTTATTTGAATAGCATAAAATATTCCCAAAAACAAGAGCAGCAAAATTTAAACGCAAAATGGAATACTAAAAGGCACAGAAAATAGTAAGTATTGTTGATAAATGATAACCCCCCGAAAAAAGCAAAGAATCTTACTCTTTGCCAACTCTCTTATTTATTGACTTATCTCACCCACATAAATATGAGGATTTCAATCTCTGTCTGATCAATCAAACGAAAAGGTTTCAGAGGGTTTGTAGAAAAGGTACCATTTGATGATGTTTTAACAACAAAAAACCCTGCGTTCTTATCTCTTTTTCTCATGTACTTGTTTGTGATCAGTAGCTATTTCTTATCCGAAAAGAAAGAGAGTTCCAGAGCGAATGACATGTGGACGGATGTAAACAAAAACAAAAACATCTGGCAAAATCGATACTGTGAGGTGTCATCTGGAGATTGAAGAAGAAGAAGAAGAAGCAGCGAGGGATATTTATATAATTAACAAATAAATATTGTGATTTGTTGAGGGAACAAAGTGCAAAGCTGAATAACTGACAGAAGAGAAGTGAGCACACACCGGCAAAGGTGTGACTTCCATACGATTGCCTGTGTGTGCTCACTCTCTTCTGTCAGTCTCTCTTTGTGTCCCTCTCTTATTATCCACTTCTTACCATCATTAGCTAAAATGCGCTGGTATAAATGGCCAAAAAGTGAAAACAAAAAGTGAAATCATAGCAATCCTCTAAATGGGAAAAAGATAAAGCTAAACCCCCTACTGCTGCTTTATACAGAGATTAGATCACTCCTTTCAGTGCAGATCTGTTATCATTTTTAATCTTTTCTGGAAACCCATTTTAGATATGAGAATGAGTAGGAAAAAGACTTAGGGTTTTCTCCTTAATCACTCCCCCAATGACCCCAAAGCCTTAATCCAAAACCAACTCACCATAAAACCCTTTATTATCTTCATAATTCTCTTCACTATCTCTTTTTAGATTTCCCCAGCTGCTGCTGTATCACCTGAACCATATGCCACTCAATTCTTTCCCAATCAAAAAAGAAAACCATTCCAAAACCTGAAGCTTCAAAACCAAATTTGGACACAAAAATTACTGCTATGATGATGATGGAAGATAAAACAAAAACATGTAAAAAAAAATGTCATAAAAACAGTTTTTATTTTGGTTTATTTTGGCATGGCTCTGTCTGGGTTTGCTCTTCTAAGAAGCAAAGAAGGGATTAAAAAAAAAAAAAAGGTGAGGGGAAAGCACGGATTAGAGAACGCAGAAGCTAATATAGAGAGAGTGAATGGAATAGGGTTACGGCTATGTGATTTGGGCCCTGTGATTGATCATGATGAGGGGTGGGGGGTTCCTTCCTGTCGGTGATGACTAATGTTGGGTTTGTTAGGAAGTTGCGCGGTGCGGTGCTGACGAGATAAAAGAGTTCCACCCTTTTAACAATAACATTAAAATAATTAAAGATCAAATTAATTAATATTAATTAATAATTTAGGATAATTTAAATTTAACAACCGCTCCACTAAATGAATTACAAAATAACAATTGAATATCATATACGGTTTGTGTAATCTCATCTCATCATTTACTTAATGATTCAGGAAGCAAAAGAAATACGTACCTATACAAAAGAAAAAAAAAAAAAACTCTTCCCAATAAAGTTTTATGTAGTATTTTCTGCACGGAAGCGGCGATAAATAAGTTCAAAATTTGGCAAACTCTAGGACAAAAATGAAATCATCCTTAATTTTCTTCTTTAAAAAGAAAAGGAAGAGAGGACAAAAAAACATCTAATGTTAACTAAGTACGTGCTAATGGCTGGTACATCATACATTAATGCTATGCTATGTACAAAATTTAATTAATATCAACTCTTCCCTAGGCCCTAGTTAGCTTGTGGATATATATGCACAGACACTTTGGCTCCATTCTCGAGCCCCTAAAAGTTTGATCCCATTTTGCCATTTTCACAAACAATTTCTGGGTTGTTTTCTTCTTTTTTTTTTTTTATCTCATTATTAGTTTTTATAAAAGAGATCATATGTCGAGGACAAAAAATAAAAAATTATAAATATTAAAATTTAAATTTATTATAACAATAAAGCAAATTATCATGAGAAATATATAACAACTAATGATCATTAAGCCAATTGATAAAATAATTTTGTTAGAAAAATATTAATTAATGTCTAGTGATACTAATGAAGATGATATTTAAAAATATATATTATTAACGTATTATTTTTAAATTTAGTGAAAATAATGCATTAAATGTACAAAATTTTCTTTAAATAGTATTTTAACTATCTTCAAATTTAAGCATCCATTAACCAGACTATTTGTTTATCATTAAGGTTTGATCTCTATGATGAAATATTCAAAATAAAACCCTAAATGCACAACTCTGCATAAACCTGTCCATGGATTGAGTGACTGAGGCCTTAAAATATAAGTTTAGGAGCCCGAATCTGACTTTAACCACTGTTTAATGAATAAAAAATTATTTTTTATTTAAATTTAATTTTTAAAATATAAAATTATTTTTTAATATTTTGATATCTTTCAACAATAATCAAACCTATTCGAACCCAATGGGCAAAATCAAGCTTTAAATAAAAGAATTTAGAGATCAATTTGATCTGATTTAATTTTTGGATAGATCTAATCTTGCATAAGAAAAATAATAATACATTTTTAATATTGTTTGGATCTGACATTGAATTTTAAAAAAAATTTAAAGATATTCCCAATTATATTATTAAAAAGGTTGACCATCAAACCTTTGATAAAAAGCTAGATTCGGGGTCAACATAAAAAACTTCCATTCCTTCATTTAAATGAATAACTAGAAAGACAACAAACCAAATTTAATTAAAATATAGAAAATTAAAGTATTTTATATATTTATTCATTGAAATAAATGTATATATAATGATACCAACCTTACAAATTAATATTAGAATTAGGATTTTTCAAGTGAAGGGGGGCAGGAATCTTTGAAGGTGATGATAAAGATTAGCATGCTTTTCCTGGTCAACAAACGTCTTGTCTTTCACTGCAATTACTTTATCTGCAAGAGGTCGAGGCTCTTGCCCAAACTGTCGGATCAAACCAATATGTGTAAGCGCATTGGTGAGCTGTCGTGTTTGAAATTGAAGGCACTTGAAAATGATCATACATTTGAAAATGAAATCAATAATAATAATAATAATAATAATAATAATAATAATAATTTTTTAAAATTACATTTATATAATTAAATATTATATTTATATAATCAATTAAATAATCAACTATTATATTATTAAATATTTAATTAATAAATTATCATTTAACTAAAAACCAATCAAATCTAAATCCAATCAAAGTTTTAGGATTTCTTCTTTGTAATTAAATCAAAGTTTCATTGGTTATAGATTTAGTTTATTTGTCAAGGGATGTTAAACATTCATCCAGATAAGTAGCCAAAAAATTTTTTTTAAAAAATGGTGGTGGCAATTGGCAAAGACCATTCCATTCATTTCTCTAATCTAATAGTTCTCCAGCAGAGGATGATGATAATGGGGACAATAAGATGCATTTGAACAATCTTTTTCAACTGTAAGTGATATTGAATTTGACTATTTGTTTTCTTCTAAAAGATCATTGAAGGAAAGAGCTTTCTCCGGCCTCCTACTTGTTTCTTATTTGATTTGCTGTTGCTGAATTTTATATCGATGCAATCACAAAATATTACAAGAAAATAATTTTATTAATCTGACAAACTGCAACTGGAAATTTTAATAAAGATGATCACATAATCACACGACTTTTATTTATCTCTATTGAGTTTTTCATAGGCATTTTTTAAACCACACGTAGACCTATTATACAAAATCACACTCAACAAAATTTTTGAATAAATAACCACCCTCAATATAAATAAGTGAACATATTCGGTCAAGTTATTTGTTCAGATTTAAAGGATAATTTGAGTTTTAAGAGAATATAGATATAATTTTTAGGTCTATTTAAGTTTCGAGTCGAGTCTTGAATAAAAGAATTAAAGCCTGAATCCAACTTGGCTTGGTCCTAATAAAATATATAATTAAAATATTATAATTATATAAGTATATATATGTTAATTTTTATTTTTATATTTTATATTTTAAAATTTTTTATTTTATAAATTAGATTTAATAGATGAGTTTGAGATTTATTTTTTCAATTTATGCTAGACTTGAGAAAATTTTAAGGCCTGAATTATCGAGCAAGATTAGATTTACGCAAGTATATAAGTTATTAGTACCAAATATGGACTCAACTTAACCTATGAACACTTCTATAAATAAGTCATACTTTCAATTTCTGTAATCATCATAACCTCTTAATGTCTTGAAATATCTAAATAAATAATATAATCATATTAAAACTCTAAAACTATAAAAAAACTCACCAATAAAATAACTTCTCAAAAATATTTCATATAACAATAATAATAATAATAATAATAATAATAATAATATAGAACTTTGTTCAGTTCCAGCATATATGTTCTCCAAGCCTCTCCCATCTGAACGATTAACTACCCTACCCATGCTTTGAAATGAAATGGGCTATAAACTACTACTTTTTAAGCCATAAGTGAACATTTAGAAATAAAATTATTACCTAAATTACAAATAAATTATTTAAAGGAAAAAGCTACTTTGAAAGAAGATGTTGTCGACACCTAATTTTGTTCAAATCAATTTGAGTTTGTTCAATTTTTTAACTTGATTTGAACGTTTTGATCTAGGCTAGCTTAAGCATTTAAATTAAAATGAGCTCTTTTGGGCTTGTTTTGGATTAATTATCATTTTATCATAATTTTATCATAAAAAATTAAAAAATTACCAAAAAAAAAGGAGAGGGTCAATTGCTATGGCACCCTTTCCTCCCAAAATCCTAGATCTCCCCCAAGCTGCTTCACCATTTTTAGCTTTGCATTTTTCCCTCTCATTTTAATCACAAAACTTTCACCACCAGTTGGTGATTGACTCAATATCTAAAAATTAGCAGCTTTGTGATCCTAAACAGAACCATGCTACCAAGCTACAATAAAACTCCAAAATGCAATTACCTATTGAAAAAGCTCAATTTGAAAAAACAATGTAATACATAGAGTAAGGGATTCAGACAAAGAGATTTTATAACAAAAAATTTTTCACAAAAAATCCCATAGCCCCTTCACAACTCCTTTTATAGCTGAACTACCCAAAAACCATGATAACCCTATGCCCATAGGTTAAGAGCCTTTCATTGGTTGCAACAAACACCAAAACCCAACACCATTGAGAACCACCCTCAACCAGCATAGCCAAACCATTTGATCTCTCAACAACTCCATAAAGCCACCTAAGGCCACCTTACAACCAAAACAACCCATGTCGCCATTATTAGTCATCAGTCGAGACCTTTTTACCGATCAATAAAACACCTCCATGGCCAAATAGCCATGCACCCAAAAACCACATTCCACCACATCATTCCCACTATCAATAACAAAAAACCCAAAAAAAAAAAAAAAACTCATCCTCGAAAGGGAGTTATAATCGACATAAGCTAAAAGAACATAAGCCATGATAACATAAGAAAAGTCTAAAGGAAGGAATAGGGTTTAGTTTCAAGTCTAAAAGGTTTATTTTTTAAAAGATCTTTTAGGGCCTAGGTAAGAAATTAAAGAGAGGTCATTTCTAGGTTACAAGTGGTGGTACAACCCATGGTGGCTCATGGTAGCTTGCGATGGTAAGATTTTTTAAATGATCCAAATGGTGGAAACAAAGAGTGAGAAGAAGGTAACGACATATCAAAATTTTGTAAGGATCGATCGGTGAAAAAAGGGTGAGAAGCCATTGATTTTGGCCTTAAATTTAGGAAAATATGTACATTTTTTTAAAAATCTGGTCTAGTAGAAATGCTCAGGAGATTGAAGGGAATTTTTGGATGAAATTTGAGAGCTAATCGACATCGATGTAGAGAGGCCAATGATGGAGTTAGCAATGGCCGATGTCAAAATCTAGGCTTTAAGAATTAGGTAGTGGTTGTCTTGTGTTTTTTAAGAAGAAATGAAGTTTTTTTTTTTTTTTTGTTAAGACAAGAAAAGTGAAATGATATAAAAAAACAAGTTTGCTTTTTATAATAAGTAAAAAATAAAAAAAGAGCTGACCTTACCTGTAAACTGACTTGACCTGAATTCATAATCAATAGCTCGTTTGGTTTCAGCTGACCATGCCCAAAAATCTTTTGGGCCCTACAAGTTTGGTTTTTTGACTTGGTGTTGATTTTGGCCTTAGCATCAAAGCTCCATTAGTTATAAGTTCTTCCCTTTGCTTTTTTTTCTCACATGTCCATTTATCAATTTGTTTATCTTTATTTCATATATGTATATATACAAATATATATATATATATGTTTTTTTGTGTGTGTGTTGAAATAAAAAAATGCATGCTTTAAGAGTTTAAAATTATGAATGCTTGTGCTAATGTTATTATATATATATAATTTTTGTAATGGAATAATTGTTGTTGTTATTTGGAAAATAAAAATATATGATAATATTTCTTAGTAAAATAATTTTGGAGATCTTGCCTATATATTAGAAAGGATTCAAATAATTATTTTATTGATAAATATTATTATTATTTCAAAAAAATCATCATGCAACTTTTTCAGGTGGAAGGTTAATTTTTCTAAATTCTGCTTAAATATTGAAAAATTAAGAAAATCTTTCGACAACAAAGATTTTATTTTATCACTTGATATTTTTAGAAATAAGATTAAAGTATGATAAACAATAAAAAAAATTAAAAGTTTAAAAAGGATGGAATAAATTGATCATGGGTATTATATGATTTTCATCTGCATTGCGATACATGCATTTTAAAATGAAATTGAAAATAATGATTTTGTTTTTTAAAAATGGGGAAATGTTTTTAGAAAAAAAAAAAAAAGATAATGTTTCTAGGTAAAAATAACTTTGAAAATCTTACCTAGTTATTGAAAGAAATTCAAACGTTTATTTTTACCAAGAAATGCTAATTTTCTTCTTAAAAAATTATTACAAGATTTCTTACACAAAGGATCAATTTTCCTAAATTCCACATAAATATTGGAGAATCAAGGAAATTTTCCGTCACTAAAAATTTTTATTTTTAAATATTTCATTAAAGAGATAATGAAAAAGAAAAAAGAGATTTGAAAATAATGAAATAAATTGATTGTTTGTATTGTGTGATTTTGTTTCTATTTGTATCATTTATTATATATTACATCATACACATGGCATTTGTTGATAATAAATTTAAAGTGATAAAATAGAATTTAAAAGGAAAAAAGATTTACAAATAAAAGCTAATACTCCAAAATAAAAATAAATTTTAGGACCCTACCTAGATACTAGAGGGCTTCTTAATACTTATTCTTTAAAAAAGAATATTACACTAGATTTTATGAATTATAATTAGATTCATAAGTGGAGAAATATTTTTTGAAATTTTACTTAGATATTGGAGAATTCAGTAAAATATTTTGAAACTGAGAATTTTCATCTTATTAGAGATTAAAAGGTTTTAAAAGATTTTTTGTAAAAAAAATAAAAAATTAAGGGAATTATTTTAAATATTAAAATTAAGACCACTTTTATCAAAACAAAATGATAACATATGATTAGTTGGTATTGCTTTTAAAATGGATGTTGTGGGGGATACTAATCATTTTCCATGTGTAACTAAACTCTCGAACCCAAATTTGTTTTTGCTAACCTAATGAAAAATTATCCTTTTAATAAGTTTTAATTAATTTTAAAATTTTATTAGATAGACAAGTTTTTTAGGTAACTAATCACACATAGCTAGAAAAGATTAGTGGCGATACCTCTAGTTTTGAAACTTTTAAAATCTTTATCTAGTGATCCCCAAACCTGTTATGATAGTTTAACGACTCCACCGAAGACCATCATTTTTTTAAAGAGTCAGGCCAAATTTTGATCATATGTTATCTTAAGTTTTGATTTAATTGTCTTAATTAATATTTAACTTTGATTTCTTTTATTTTGATTTTCTTAAAAAATGTTCTACATTGCATTTGTATTTTAATTGTGTAATTTATTTTACATTTTTTTTATATATTGTTCTTAATAAATGTTAAGGCACTTAGGGTAAGAGTTGTAATGTTATAAAGCGTTGACTCGTTCCTTTACACATGATCACATGTGCATTGCATGCATGAGATTTATACGTAGACTCTAATCCTTTTAGGAGGAATTGAAGTACCTATGCCCTTGTGAAATGATTACCTCGACAATGGCTAGCTAAATACTTTCAATCATATTGAACGTTTTCATTTGTAGCCTATCATGAGTGAGAATCAAGGTGCCTTATTAGTCTATAATGAATGATGATGTGAGAAATAATTTGGAGAGCTTTAGACATATAAATCCCAACCCAACATACAGTGAATCCTAGGGAATTAGCCTTAGGAAAAACCATGCTAACCTTTTTTGTAAAAATTACACTAATTAAGATATGTAAGGAACACTATAAAATAATCTATATTTAGGGTTAATAATAATGCAAATAAAAGTAAAATTATGGAAAAAATAAAATTTAAAAAAAAATATTGTTTCAATAAATTTTCTTTTGACACACAATTCAATTCATCTAGTATTTATCCAAAATCTACATCTTTTAAAAAAGGATTTTTTTTTTTTGTATTATCCAACAAAACAAAAGCAAAATCAAAAAACAAAGTTCTTCAAAATTTTTTTTTTTAATTTCTTTGTTTATTGGCCAAATAATAAAAGTAGAAGTATGAAAATAATTTTTAAATTTTGGTTATTTTATGTGCTTGTTGTTTGTAGGAAAATTTTTTTGAATTCTTATTTGTTTCTATAAAAAAGAAAAAAAAGAAAAAAAGAAAGAAAATTTTGATTTTAAATGTTATTTGACCATTTTCATTTCGTTTGATCATTTTTATAATCATTTTCATCATTTTTTATATTTAAAAATAATAAAGTTGTGCATACATTTCATTTCATGCACGATTGAATGATAATGTCAATTTTATTAAATTTGCATTGTACATGCATTGCATTTTGTGTAAACATATCCCATCATGCATATAATATGTTAGTGTATTTTATTTAAGTATGTTTTATCAATCATATACATATATTTCATTACTCATGTAGTATGCCATTGTGTTTCATGCATATGAATTCATGAACAAATGATTTTGATAAAACTTGCATTGTATAAATTATATTTCATATGAACATATCTCATCACCACTGTAACATGACATTGTATTCTATGCATTCATATTTACAAGTGATAATGATTCTTGTCATTTAGAAATCATATTTGTGTAAACATTTCAATTTCAAGCATTTGTGCATCTTAACAACAATTTTCACCACACATGCATCCATGATCATGTCATGCACATTCACCATCATGTGAATTAGATTCGATCTTGCATCTTCAATAATACAAGTTCAATAATGTTGATTATTTGCTAAATATTTTGAGAAAAGTTCTATTCACAACATGGTCAAAAAAGCTTAGGAGTAAATTAGAGAGAAGATGATTGAGATGCAAGAAAGTATAAGAAATAGATGATGGAACTAAAGTAACTATTATTAGGTTTGTCAAAAGTTAAAGAAATAGCTAATACATCCGAACCAAGGGAAAAGGTCAATGTTGAAGAATCATTATACCCACATGGATTTACTCTATCCCATGCACAAGTTTCCCAAGGCATATGCCAATAGCCAATAAAAGGGTAACCTTACACCTATAAAGGTCTTTTTACTAGTCAACCAGAGTTCATGTACATGCCAACCTAGGATCTAGTCCTTTTGATCCTTAAAGAAAAAGAAAAGTTGAAAAGCATGCTAGACCCAGCTAAAAACATGAAAATGCAAAAACAAGTATGAATTGCTAGATGAAAAGCCTCAGGTAGTAGAAAGAAGTGCTATTTTTGAGAGCATTGACGTGAATGAACTCAGTTTGGTCTCCAACTTAATCCTTTATGTAAGATTTAAAGTCTTAGATATTAAAAAATATGATGGAACAAAATGCCCATCCACTACCAAAAAATGATAGGTCATACGTATGATGTTAGGCTCCTAATTCATTACTTTCATGACAGCCTAACAGGGTCGATAGCTAGGTGGTACATTTAATTGGATAAAAGCCAAATATGTTCATGAAAGGATTTTATAAGAACCTTTGTTGTTCAATACAAACATGTGGTTGACTTGGCTCTTGATAGATTATTTTTACAAAATATAAAAAAGAGAGCTAATAAGAGCTTTAAAAAGTATGCCCAAAGATGGACATACATGGCTACTCAAGTACAGCCAACCCTTATGAAGAAAAAAATCATTGTTTTGTTTGTTAACATTATAAATACTCTATATTATGAAATAATGATTATGAATGTTACCAAAAACCTTTATTGACATGGTGATCTTTTGTAAAATGATTGAAAATGCTATCAAGAATGACAAACTTGATGGAAGAGAGACCACTGAGGTAAAAAGGAATAGTGTACCCAAGAAAGAGAAAAGCGTAACTTAAGTTATGAGTTATAAGGAAGAACAATCTAGAAGTTTCGCCCTACATTATCATAACCCAATGCACCAAGCCTATCTAGCATCAACTCATTATTCTCATCAACTAACATCAATGCCAATTTTTTAGCCAATGTCTGTTTTTCAAACATCTACTTATATGCCTAGCCTTAACATTGCATCATTTATCAAACCAATCACAGTGTGTGACAAAAAGACAAATGGTCCAAAGATATCATAAAGTAAGCAAGCTAGAAGCTAGATCCAATCAATTATTCTAACATATTCTAAATTTCTACCCTAGCTTATCTAAAAAAAGCTTTTGATGCATATGAACCGCATAAACCTCTTTACCCAAGACCATATGATGCTCATGCATGATGTGATTACTATACTAACAAACAGGGACATTTAATAAAAGACTGTCTTGAACTAAAATATAAGGTTAGAGATCTTATCAAAACTAGATTATTATGTTTTAAGGACAAAGAAAGAGTTAGATGAAGAATTTACTTAAATTGTCAGTGGGAATGAGTTAAAAGTACAATATGAATGGTGAAATACCAAAAAATTTAACATTCAAGGTTGTTTGGGAAGTTCGAAGAAATGTTTGACTTTCAGGGTAAGGGGGCAACATGTAGTTCAAGGGTAATTTATGGTATTAGTTTGAGGATGTGAATTAGGATTCAATTTTGATATTTGATTGAATGAATTTTTACATGCTGAATTATCTTATGGATTTGTGATTTGAAATTTTTTTTATAGATTTCAAATTTTCTATAATTTTTCAAGAAAAATTATAGGTTAAATTAAGTGTGAAATCCAATTTAACTCAATTCCAAGATCTTAAAAAAAAATGAAATGAATTATGTTAAAAAAAATTAATAAAAAGGTGAAAAGGAGTCTTGAAAGAATCGGTGGTCATTGTCAATAAATAGCCTCACACTTTTCTTCTCAAGCCCATTAAATGAGACAAAAGCCTTAAGTTTTCAAGAGCACACATTCGAATTCTATGAACATTATTTTCACTTGATCATATTAAGATGATATTTTTTTTTCTTAGCAATGAATAATGAGATAGTCAATTTGAAAAAAAAAAAGGGATAAAGATCTTTTTTGTTTTGGATTTTTAAAAAATCAAGCAAACACGATGGTTTTTAAAAAATTTGGATGTGGATAATTTGATGTTTTAAGACTATACCTAGTCTGATATGTGCCAAAACCAAAACACTAAAATTTCATCAAATGACCTTAAGGAAACAAACGCCCTATTGTCACCCTACCTTATTTCATGTTTTAAGGCAAATCGACCAAAGGAGCAAAACTATTCATTACCCTTAAGATAACTTGATTTGTGTCACAACATTCTCTTTTGACAAATTATATGAAATACTTAATACCTTAAATGAGTTCATCAATGATGGCATGTTAAAATAAAGGCATCTTCTATGAATTATGTTACTAGCAAAGTGGATTAATGTATGAGTTATATGGGCATGTAAAATAAAAAAACTAAAAAAAAGGAAAAAATAAAAATGATTGTGACATTATACACTTGAGAAATTAAAATAAATTTAAATGAAAACTTGATAAATAAAAAAAAAGCCAAAAATCTTGTTAAGGAAACCAAAAAGCCCATACTGAAAAAACCAAGAAAGAAAGTCAAGAAAATTAGAAAATTCTTCCTTTAAATTTATTTTCCTAAAATGAATTGTATCGTAACGGTTTTAGGACCGTCAGACATAAAAGATGATGTTTTAAAATCGAAAGAAATAAAAGGGAGTAGCCACCAATCTTTGTTAGGGTGTGATTGGCCACCCAAAAGTTTTTCTTTTTAAATAAACTATAAAAACGGGTTTAAAGTTTATCAAAAAGATAAATTTTGGTCTACGAAAAGCCAGGTTGAATCCGGGAGTCGGTTACGTGTGGGGAAGGATTAGCACCCCATAACACCCATAAATTGGTACCATTTAATTATGCGCTATTTTCGATATTGGATAAAAATGATTTTGATTTGAAATTTAATACTAATTCCCTTCGTATTAAAAAATATTTTTGCTAAAATTTTTATTTAGAAATATTGAGAAAATCTTTAAGTTAAAGAATTATCTTAAAATTTTCTAACATCTAGGCAGAATTTAAAATAACTCTTTTCGCTTAAGATTTAACATAACAATCCTTAAAATGAAATAACAATCTTTATAGAAAATAATTGTTAGTGACTCTCCAACATCTAGGCAGAGTACCAAGAATTATTTCTTTCCGAATGTTATTTTTATTTTATTTTATAATATCACAAAAAGATTTTTTTTTTAAAGTATTAGTTTTTTTATTATAAAATATTTTATCATTAAACAGTAAATTAAAGAGAATAATGTAGATAATTATCGATGATAACATGCTAACGTATGTATGCTAATGAATATCATGTAAAATGAAATGCAACTTAAGAGTTAGATTCTTAAGTATAATGAGACCACCCCGACTCTCCAACATCTAGGCAGAGCTTAGGTGCGACTGTTTATATTTAAGATCCCAATTTTATTATACTTTTTATTTATTAATCTTATTATTAATGCAAATTAAGAAATCGTGTGAAAAAACTTAACGAAGTAAAATTTCCTAAATACCCCATCATCTAGGCGACATTCGGGAACAAATTGTTTCAAATAGAATTTTCACACGTGTCTTTAGGATTTTTAGGACTTTGGATTTTAGGGATTTTGGATTTTGGGAGGATTGGATTTAAGGGATTTTGGATTTTGGGAGGATTGGATTTAAGGGATTTTGGATTTTTAGGGGTTTTAAAAACTTAGGATTTTGAAAAATAAAAATTAGTGTTTAAGGTTTAAGTAAAACGCGAACATCTCTAAAAATCCACATCATCTAGGCGAACTTTCGGAGCAGGTTCAATTTTTTATAATTTTTGAAAACTAATTAAAAATTTCTTATGTGTTTTTTTTTATGAAAATTTATTCATAATAATTCCCCAACATCTAAGCGGAATTATTTCTTTAAAAAAATATTTTTTATTTCTTCCAACATCTAGGTAAGAAAAATAATAATAATAATAATAAATATTTTTTTTGAACATTTTTAATATATATTTTTAATTATTACTTGTTTTTAATTTTATTATTATTTAAACAATTAAACATTTATTCCATCAAATTTAAGAATTTATCATGCATCAATAAAAAAATACTTAAAATAACAAAAATAATAATATAAAAAAATTAGAAAATTCAAAAAAAAAATTTTTTTACCTGAACCGGATCGGTCAACGGTTCGATCAACGTTGGTCTAAACCGATCTGACCGATTCTGCAGTTCAGTCAGTAATTCGGGCGGTCCAGTGGTTGGACCGATTCAAACCGATTCACTAGCGATTTTTTTGGACCGGTTTGAGGTTAGTTGAAGCGGGTTGATGGGTCGGTTTGTACAGATCTCGGATCGAATTCGGGTCAACGCACGGATCCTCCTCCCTTAAAACGATGTCGTTTTGCTTCTTAATCCTTTATATATAACCGAAAAAAAATTTTTTTGTTCATTTGGTTTCTGTTTTGAAAAAAAAAAAGAGATAGAGAGAGAGAGAGTTCTGGGGGGAGAGCTCCGGCAATCTCACCGTCCGGTCGTCGGAGCACCGCACCGGCCACCGTCGACGGTGGTCATCGGTTGCCAAAAAATTACCAAAATTTTTTCAGAAGCTCTTTTCAATGAGATCTTCTCAGATCCGATCTCCTCTTCGCTGGAAACGACCCCGATCGATGTAGATCGGGGTTCAAAGTTTTCTGTTCTTTTTTTCTTTTTGAAAAACTCAAACTAATGACCTTTTCTTTTCTATTGCAGGTATCTACTTGGCGCTGGGTTCCTCACTGATTCGATGAGGACTGTGGTTTCTTCTTTATGATTTTTTATGTTGATTTTTGTGGTTTTATTTTTTTTTTTTGTGGTATGGCTGTTTGGCTTTCTGATGGGTAGGAGGTTTGGTGTGGATCTGTTGAAGGTTTTTCGAAAGGGGTACTTTTTTGGTCTGAGAGTTTTTGGAAAGAGGGTTTCAGATAGGTTGAAGGGGATTCGAAAGTTGTTGAAGGGGATTCGATAGAGAGGTCTGTTCGAAGGTTTTTTTTTTTAAAGGGGGGTCCGAGAGAGATGTTGAAAGGGATTCCAGCCCTTCATGGGAAAGAAGTATAGACTTTTTAAAGAGCAGATGATGTTGTAAGGGTGGCTATAGGGAGTGGCAGGAGGTGGGCTGTAGGGGCTGCTAGTGGTGATTGCAAGGTGGCTGGTGCCAGGCATCAGCCGCCCTACTTTCTGTCGTTTTTTGTTTCTTTTGTTTGTTTTTTTTTGTTTGTTTTTTTTGTTTATTAATAATTATTTTATTTTAGTTTTTATTAAAAATATTATTATTATTATTAAAATTAAAGCAGTAGATCCGAATAAAATCGGTGTCCACAATTGCCCCTCTTTGCACATTATTGAGAATCAAGAATAGGGTAAAGATAAAGACAACGGTTTTGTTCGAATCATGATTTTTTTTTTATTTTTAAAAACACAAAACGATTGAGGTGACATTGCAAGTCAAAAAATAATGCATCGATTGAGATAACATCGCGAATCGAAATTATGCCCAGAGGTCTTAGAAATCATGCTCGGAGGTCTTACAGAATCATGCCCGGAGGATTTACAGAATTATTCGAAGGTCTTAGAAATCATGCCCGAAGGTCTTATAGAATTGATTGGGATAACACCGCAAGTCAAAAAATAAAAAATCGATCGGGATAACATCGCGAATTGAAATTATGCCTAGAGGTCTTAAAAATCATGCGCGAAGGTCTTACAGAATCATGTCCGAAGGTCTTACAGAATTGCTCAGAGGTCTTAGAAATTATACCCGAAGGTCTTATAGAATTGATTGGGATAACACCGTAAGTCAGAAATAAAGAATCGATTGGGATAATACCGTGAATCAAAATTATGTTCGGAGGTCTTAGAAATCATGCCCAAAGATCTTACAGAATCATGTCCGGAGGTCTTACAGAATTACCCGGAGGTCTTAAAAATCATGCCCGGAGGTCTTACAGAATTGACTTGGATAACACCACAAGTCGAAAGATAAAGAATCGATCGAGATAACATCGTGAATCGAAATTATGCCCGGAGGTCTTAAAAATCATACCCGGAGGTCTTACATAATCGTGTTCGGAGGTCTTACAGAATTGCACAGAGATCTTAGAAATCATGCTCGAAAGTCTTACACAATTGACTGAGATAACACCGCAAGTCAAAAATAAAAAATCTATCGGGATAATATCGTGAATCAAAATTATGCCCGGAGGTCTTAGAAATTATGTCCGGAGGTCTTACAGAATTGACTGAGATAACACCGTAAGTCAAAAATAAAGAATTGATCGGGACAATACCACGAATCGAAATTATGCTTGGAGGTCCTAAAAATCATGCTCGGAGGTCTTACAGAATTACCCGAAGTTCTTAAAAATCATGCTTAGAGGTCTTACAGAATTAACTGGGATAACACCACAAGTCGAAAGATAAAAAATCGATCGGGATAATATTGTGAATCGAAATTATGCCCGGAGGTCTTACAAATCTTAAAATCTTTGAATGCTCCTCATAATCAGAGGCAATAAAACTTTAAAATTTGAAAATCTTTTAATCTTGAAAGTCATACACAGAAGCTTTTAGAAATTATGCTCGGAGGTCTTACAAATCTCAAAATCTTTAAATGCTCCTCATAATCAGAGACAATGAAACTTTAAAAACTTGAAAATCTTTTTAAACATGGCTTTTGCCTGATCAGAGATTTTGATACTCTAAAGGTCTTTTTCTGAGGAAGGTTCCCTCTAAACAAAGGCTTTGAAATCTTGATTGAAATTGATTCCTCTTAAAGAGGGCTTTGAAATCTTGATTGAAAACAGTTCTTCTTAAACAGAGACTTTAAAACTTTAAAAACATGCCTTTTTTTTTTTTTTAATACTTACAAAGTTGATAAATGCAAACATGATACAAATATCTATTCTCATCAAATGATGCTAATGAAAATGTCGATGCAAATGTCAATGCCAACGTAAGAATGCAAATGCTTGATACATTTGAGTTTTTCACAATGTAAATGACAATGTCATTTTCATGTAGATGCCCTTACAAATACCTTTTCTTAAAATACAGATGCCATGATGCAAATGCAAATTCTTCTTATGGTGTGAATGCAAATGTCTTATACAAATGTCAATGTAAGTGATGCAAATACGAATGTCTTTCTTGTGATACAGATGCAAGTGATGCAAATGTAAAACTCTTCTTGCCCTTTTTTTTTGAAAAATTTTTATTTTTTTTGAAAAAAATTTTTGTTTAAATTTTCATTGTTTTACTTTCACCCAAAAAAAAATTGATCTCAGTATTATGTGCAAAATGCTCAAATAATCTTGAAAATTTTCAAAAGTGATCAAAAATTACCGTACATAAAGTATCTTTGCAATTGAATGAAAAAATTTAAAACTCAAGACTTTTCAATCTCTTAAAAATTGATGATTACTATTTGGAAAGCTTATGGATGGGAGGCTAAATTGATAATTTAACTCCTTTTACTGGTAGGCATATCTCATGGAAAGCTCGACGAGGGTTGCAAGAATTTCTTTCGGGCTCATAAAAGAGATAAATTTTTAAAACATTTTTTTATTAAAAACATGATACTCCAATGTGAGTCAGAACTAGCCATTACTTTTCAAACAAGATTTGAGAAGAAGACAAGGCTATTTTTTTTTAAAAGAAAGTTCTTTAATGGGTACTGGTATTTCAAAAGGTTTTGTATCGAGACTTTTTATTTCGGATAGAACCTTGAAACTCTGAAATTCATTTTGGAGCCTCAAAAAATGACTTTAGCTCTAAACTGTCCTTTTAAGGTTTTCACCTTAGAGCTATATTTTTTTATCAGTGAAAAATTCAACAAGTATATATAAATTCAGGGATATTGCTATTCAATCTAAGTATCTATATTTGATCAAAATTGGCTTTTCAAGGTGTGTAATGTAGGCCGAGGTTAAGAGTTCTGAAAAAATGGATAAATAGGCTCAAATATATTATTCAGGGTGATTAGGCCATGGATCCTGATGAGCACTCTCTGACTTTCTTCTTTTGTCTCCCATTTTTTGAAATATTTTACTTTAATTTCAGCAACTTTACGCACCTTTTTTTTTTTTTTGCCTTGAATTCTCATTTTTAAGATACATATTTTTTTTATTTGATTTTTTTTTTGAATTCTAATTGAAGCTTCAGATTCTTATCTCTAAGGTTTCTTTGTTTTACCTTAGAAATACTTAACTTTATCTTTGGCTGTTCACTTTCTTGAATCTTGAAATTTCAATCGAAGTCTTGTTCACTTTTTACCCCAGACTTTCACCTCCAAAAGGCATGTTAGATGCTTTCAATATCGGATACTTTTCTTGAAGTTAATCTTGAATGTATTCTAATTTTTTCTCCTAATATAAAAAATGATCCTTGGCTACGGTTTATTTTGGAACAAAAAATTTAATAGGCTCAAATAGGTAGCAAATGGATAATTTTTATGTACGAGAAGGATAGAGAAAGATGGCCATTCATCATTTCAAACATGATCATTTGGGTAAAAGAGCAAATCATTGAATATGTCCCTTTTGTTTTTTTTTTCCTTTTTTTTATGCCTCATCTTTTTTTACTGAAGGTTCTAACGACGATTAAATCGTATATGATCGATCGCATAGTTCAAAAAAGCTCTTTGGGCTCTAAAATTTTTTTTGACATTTTTTTGATGAAAGAAAGAGAAAAGGTATAAAGGTATGAAATAAATTGTCTTAGGCAGAAAGGGATTCTTTTTTTCTTTTTCTCAATGTGCCTTAAGACATGGAACAAAGGTTATTTAAGAAAAAGGTTCAAGTGTTTTTGTATCTATGGTCATAGTAAAATTTTGACACACATTGGACTATCAATTGGAAAATTTGAAAGAATATCTGATTTTTGAAATTCAAAATAAACTTTCAAAATTAATCTCTTTTGTTCTTTGCCTAGGAAAAGATTATCGACCCTTTAAGATCTGAACTCAAACTCACATTCCCTGAAAGGTTATGGTTGATAAGTTCAATCATTTAAGTGATTAAGGACATGAAAGTATTTGAAAAGGTGTGGAGGTATTTGATGAGCTTTTTCCTAACAGTAATCACCATTTTCTTTAAGAATCCTTCCATCTTTATTACAAAATAAAACTTCTTTTTCTCTTTTTTTTTTTTAAAGTTACTTATGTGGGACTTTTATCCAAACAAATGCATAAAGAAAAAATTTTATGAAAAAGATCCAAAGTATTCAATTCTTCCAAAATAAGTTAAATAACTCCTAGAGACACAATACACATGTCTTACATACATAGTAAAAAAAAAAATCATCTTATCTTGATTTTTAAAACTTGACACCTCCCTCTTCATCTCAACTTCTCACATTTAACAATTGAATGGAGTTAACAACTTCCATTGTTCTATTACCTCTGGAGTCAGAATACCATTCTTGATAAGATCTTCAACCTTTTTTTTCAACTGCCTGTATTTTTCAGTTGAGTGACTAATTACCCCCATATGGTAATCACACTTATCATTGGGATTGTAACTCCTTGTTGATAGATTTGATGTTGTTTTCAGAGGCACATGAGTGAGATATCAACCTTCCATTAGCAAAGATAAAAGGTGAGAAATAGGGATGGATAATTTCTCTTGATCATTTCTTGGTCTCTTTCGATTCTTTGTTGGTCGGGTGGTGGATTCAAATATAGGAATAAGATTATGAATGACCACTTGAGGATGAGAGTTTGCTGGAAAGCTCAAATGCTGTCTTGCTTGGCAAAGATATGGGTTTTGAGAGATATGGCTTATGGCAGGGTGATGGGATTGACAAGCACGATAAAGATTGAACGGGATAAAGCTATTAGGTAGATGCCCCTCCAGTGTGACTGTTTGCACGTTTTTTTTATTCTGTTCTAATGTACTTTTTTTTTCAACATCTGTCATATCTTTTAACTTAATCCTGCCACTCTTAATTGTTTTTTCTATAATTTTACCAGAAATCACCATGTCCGAAAAATTTTTGGAGAGATTCTCAATCATTCTTTCATAATAGGGAGTGTCCAAAGAATTGACAAATAGAATAGTAATTTTTTTCTCTAACAAGGGTGGTTGTACTTGAGCTGTTATGTCTCTCCATCTATGTGCATATTCTTTGAATGTTTCAGTTAATTTTTTTTTTATATTTTGTAAGGACAACCTATCTGGTACTATATCTTTAACATGCTTGTATTGTGCTAGAAAGGCCCTAGCTAATTCATTCCAAGAACAAATCTTACTTCGGTCTAACTGAGCATACCATCTTGTTACAGGTCCAATGAGATTATCTTGAAACAATGGATCAATAATTTATCATTATAAGTGTAATCTGTCATCTTTCGACAGTACATGGTAATGTGTATTAAAGGGCATTTTATTTTATCATACTTTTCAAAACTTGAGGCTTTGAATTTTGATGGAATAATAAGATCAGGTACTAGACTAAGTTCACTGACGCCAATATTCTCGTACACATCATGGCTTTCAATTGCTTTCAGTCTTTTTTCCAATAGATCATACTTATCTTTCATCACTATATCTTTTGATGGATCTGGCACCCTTTTCAATTTTTTCAATTCTTTATGATCATCCACATTAGGCATAGTAGTGAAGTCGTGAGGAGTATGCCCAGGATTGACATTTGTCTGAACTGATGGTAACTTGGCAAAATGGCCAATATAAGGTTGATGAGTTGTTGGAAGTGCTTATGACACATGGGGATCTTGAACATATGTGAACCTAAATGGATACAATGGTGTCTCGATAGCTGTTTTCTCTCTTATCCTGTGCGTCTCAACAATTTTTTTTTCTTTTTTCAATTCCATTATCATCTGTTTTAATTCTGCTAGTTGTCTGTTCACGTTTTGTTGCATTCTCATAACTGTTTCACCGATCTCTTCTTGGGCCTTTGCTATTCTGTCTATTCGACTGGCACCTTTATTTTCCATGATTATGGTACTGGCTCGAGTGCTATAAGTGTGCAGATTCAACTGACCTCATTTCTTAGAATAGCTATCCTTGAACCTTTTATTAATTACCAAAAGTAAAAAATGCATGGCATGAATTCTATTATATATATAAAAAAAACTGCTTTGAAGGTTTGACAAGTATATTTACAATTATCATTCATTGTCCTTAGCTGGCATGAAAAGCAATGAATTCAAGCAAATGATGCATGATATACAAGTTAAATTTTATTACTATTAAGAAGAAGGGAACTCGATTTCCATCATATATTTTGGCTGGGTTATCTAAAGACATTCATTCCTCTTCAAAAGTTCGATGAAAGTATATCACAACTGTCACTCTTTTTCATTGGCTCCAATTATTAAAGATGGACAGAGGCATTAATTCATAAAAATTCAGGCCAAAAGAAGTTTTCATTCATTCCAAAAGTATCAAGTTTACACCTCATAAATCATTCTAGGGCTGGGACCAAAAAGTGTCAGACCTGCTCCCACTTCCCTTTGTCTCATCTAAAAAATAGTTGACTATGATTACTAGGGAGGACAACTGTTTGCTTAAAAAATTTTTTATTCGTCATCCTGACCAACTTTACTGTTACCTGCAGCACTACCTACCATTTCAGGATGGATCAAAAAAGAGTTTTCGTGAATAACTGGCTTCATCTTGGCATTAAAACTCAGATATCCGACTTTTATCAATCCCTGCACCCTATGTTTCAAAGCTGTGCAGTCTTTCAGAGAATGGCCTACAACACTAAAATGGTATTCACATTGGTTTTTAGGGTTATACCATTTAAGAAAAGGTGGTTTGCGAGGTTCAACAGAGATAGAGGCAATGAGGTAGTTTCCTATGAGCATCGGGTATAACTCTGTGTAGGACATGGGTATTAGATCAATAAGGGCTTTTCCTTTGGTGTTACCAGAGTTTTTCTGTCCTATGATTGGTTTGTTTTGTTGAAAAAGTACTGGTATAATTGGTCTCGAGGTGAATTGAAAAACTCTGGGTTGAAGATCGGGTTCAAAAGATAGTGACGGGATAACATGCTGAACAGATGATTGTGAAATGTGAGGTGAGGGACGTGAATTCAAGTGTGATAATGTTAAAGGTTGCATGACACTTAAGGGCTTACTTCTAGGTGCTTGGAAAGAAGGTTGAAAGTAGTCATAGGGAGGATTTAGGTACGGGTTAGGACTTGAGATAGTTGGTGATGGTTGTTTGAAGCTAGGTGACTCCTTATTGGAAATCAAACTCTTAAGCTCAGTCATTTGCGTGGCTAGTTCACCCATTCCTCTCTTGAGTTCACCCAAACTTCGATCACTGTTCAAATCACCCAATGCTTTAGCATACTCTGGTAGAGTGTTGAAACTAATGGGGGCCAATTGACATTGACTTGACGGAAGTGACAACGATCTTTGAGGATGAACAAACTAACTCCATCACTACCTCTAAATATTTCTATCAATTGAGCCATCTGTTGTTTCATCTCTTGAAGCTCAAGCCATAATTCCTCTTGATTCAATTCCAAAGCACTAATCCTTGCTTTCAATTGATCTCTCATTTTCGTCACTCTGATTTCTACCAAGACAGACATTTTATTCCAGAACTTAGACAAAAAATTTTAGACTATTACCCTTATTGAATGAATATCACAAAAACAAAAACACACAAAGTATGTTTATGAATACATGAATATGAGAATGTCACGGAATGCATATATACTTATGACAATGGATTTTTATATGTACAAATACCCAAATAAAAATTTTTGTCAACCATGAATGTGTATGCAAAAAATGTTATGTTGCAGGGATAGCGAGATATGAAATGTAACGTTTGTTCCACACGACCCTACCATTCATGAATTTATATGCATGAAATGCAATGACATATTTACATGAATGATGAGATGTATTCCTATGACTAATACAACATACTTGTATGGAATGCATGAACCTATCAAGTGCATGTTACATGGAATGCAATGTTTGTATTATGCCAATCTAGTGAAACTGATACTACCTTTTATGATGTATATGGGATGGGATACATGTATTATTTTTTATGATGTATGAAATGCAAAAGATGAAACAAAATAAAAAAAAATTTAAAAAGGAAAAACAAAATAACTAGGACATGAAAATTGATTTTTTGATTGGGCCAATAAACAAAGAATTTAAGAAAAATCTTTAATTTTTCTGAAAACCTTTTTGTTTTTTTTTTTTGGCTTGTTGGATAATGCTTAAAAAAAATCACTTTATTCTAAAATATTTTATGAAATTATAAAATTTGAACAATTACCAAATGAATGAACTGCATGTAAAGAGAAAATTTATTTTTTTAGAAAATGCTTTTCTTTTATCATCCATTTCTGGTTATTTCTATAAAAAGATCGACAAGGTTCATATAGCTTACGATATGCTGGGTTAAGGTTTATGCGTCTAACGGTTTTCAGACTATTCCTCACATCATCGCCTATTATAGACTAGTAAGGTTCCCTGATCCTCGTCCATCATGGGTTATTAACGGAAATGGTTCAATCTAAGTGAAAGTGTTTTGCTAGCAAATACGAAGGTTATCACCTTGCAAAAGCGTAACTACTTCACTTCCTCCTAAAAGGGGTAGAGCTCGGGCATAAAGCTCATGCATGTGAATGAATATTCAAAATGTGTGTAAAGCAATGTATTAATCAAAATAACATGAATAAATCATAACCACAAAATCAAAATAAAGTAATAACTAGCACATAATTTATTTTATTTATTAACATAAATGTTTTAAAAAAATAAAATAAAATAAATTAAATTAAATATCAAATAAAATCAATTAAATCCAACCATTGTCAATAGCATATAATTAAAATTTTGGCCTGACTCTCAAATAAGTCTCCAGCGGAGTCGCCAAGCTGTCGTAACGATTTTGGGACCATCAGACTTAAAAGATGATGTTTTAAAATCGAGAAAAATAAAGGGGAGTCTCCACCAATCTTTGTTAGGGTGTGATTGGCCACCCAAAAGTTTTTCTTTTTAAATAAACTATAAAAACGGGTTTAAAGTTTATCAAAAAGATAAATTTTGATCTATGAAAAGTCAGGTTGAATCCGAGAGTCAGTTATATGTGAGGAAGGATTAGCATCCCACAACGCCCATAAATTGGTACCATTTAATTATGCACTATTTTCGGTGTTGGATAAAAATGATTTTGATTTGAAATTTAATACTAATTCCCTTCGTATTAAAAAATATTTTTGCTAAAATTTTTATTTAGAAATATTGAGAAAATCTTTAAGTTAAAGAATTATCTTAAAATTCTCCAACATCTGGGCAGAATTTAAAATAACTTTTTTCGCTTAAGATTTAACACAACAATCCTTAAAATGAAATAACAATTTTTATAGAAAATAATTGTTAGTGACTCTCCAACATCTAGGTAGAGTACCAAAAATTATTTCTTTCGGAATGTTATTTTTATTTTATTTATAATATCACAAAAAGATTTTTTTTTAAAGTATTATTCTTTTTTATTATAAAATATTTTATCATCGAACAGTAAATTAAAGAGAATAATGTAGACAATTATCGATGATAACATGCTAACATATGTATGCTAATGAATATCATGTAAAATGAAATGTAATTTAAGAGTTGCATTCTTAAGTATAATGAGACCACCCCGTCTCTCCAACATTTAGGCAGAGCTTAGGTGCGACTGTTTATATTTAAGATCCTAATTTTATTATACTTTTTATTTATTAATCTTATTATTAATGTAAATTAAAAAATCGTGTGAAAAGACTTAACGAAGTAAAATTTCCTAAATACCCCATCATCTAGGCGGCATTCGGGAACAAATTGCTTCAAATAAAATTTTCATACGTGTCCTTAGGATTTTTAGGACTTTGGATTTGGGGAGGATTGGATTTAAGGGATTTTGGATTTTTAGGGGTTTTAAAAACTTAGGATTTTGAAAATTTAAAATTAGTGTTTAAGGTTTAAGTAAAATGCGAACATCTCTAAAAATCCACATCATCTAGGCGGACTTTCGGAGCAGGTTCAATTTTTTATAATTTTTAAAAACTAATTAAAAATTTCTTATGTGTTTTTTTTTATGAAAATTTATTCATAATAATTCCCCAACATCTAGGCGAAATTATTTCTTTAAAAAAATATTTTTTATTCCCTCCAACATCTAGGTAGGGAAAATAATAATAATAATAATAATAATAAATATTTTTTTGAACATTTTTAATATATATTTTTAATTATTACTTGTTTTTAATTTTATTATTATTTAAACAATTAAACATTTATTCCATCAAATTTAAGAATTTATCATGCATCAATAAAAAAATACTTAAAATAACAAAAATAATAATATAAAAAAAATTAGAAAATTCAAAAAAAAATTTTTTTTACCTGAACGGACCGGTCAACGATCCGGTCAACGCTGGTCTGGATCGGTCTGACCGATTTTACGGTTCAGTCAGCGGTTAGGACGGTCCAGTGGTTCGGACTGGTTCAGACCGCTTCACTGGCGGTTCTTCTGGATTGATTTGAAGTTGGTTGAAGCAGGTTGGTGGGTCGGTTTACGTGGATCTCGGGTCGAATCCGGATCAACACACGGATCCTCCTCCCTTAAAATGACGTTGTTTTGCTTCTTAATCCTTTATATATAACCGAAAAAAAAAAATTTTTGTTCATTTGGTTTCTGTTTTAAAAAAAAAAGAGATAGAGAGAGAGAGAGCTCTGGGGGGAGAGCTCCGGCAGTCTCGCCTCCTGGCTGTCGGAGCACCACACCGTCGCCATCGACGGTGGTCGTTGGTTGTCAGAAAATTACTAAAATTTTTTCAGAAGCTCTTTTCAACAAGGTCTTCCCAGATCTGATTTTCACTTCGCTGGAAACAACCTCGATCGACGTAGATCGGGGTTCAAAGTTTTCTATTTTTTTTCTTTTTTTTTTTGAAAAACTCAAACTAATGACCTTTTCTTTTTTATTACAGGTATCTACTTGGCGCTGGATTCCTTGTCAATTCGACGAGGACTGTAGTTTCTTTTTTATGATTTTTTGTGGTTTTATTTTTTTTTTTTTGTGGTCTGACTATTTGGTTTTCTGATGGGTAAGAGGTTTGGCGTGGATCTGTTCAAAGGTTTTTCGAAAGGGGTACTTTCTTGGTCTAAGAGTTTTTGGAAAAAGGGTTTTAGATAGGTTGAAGGGGATTCAAGAGTTGTTGAAGGGGATTCGAGAAAAAGGTCTGTTCAAAGGCTTTTTTTTTTTAGAGGGGGTCCGAAAGAGATGTTGAAATGGATTCCAGCCCTTCATGGGGAAGAAGTAGGGACTTTTTAAGGAGCAGATGATGTTGTAGGGGTGGCTATAGGGAGTGGCAGGAGGTGGGCTGTAGGGTGGCTGGTTGGGGCTGCTAGTGGTGACTGCAAGGTGATTGGTGCGAGGCATCAGTCGCCCTACTTTCTGTCGTTTTCTGTTTCTTTTGTTTGTTTGTTTTTTTTATTAATAATTATTTTTTTTATTTTTTATTAAAAATATTATTATTATTATTAAAATTAAAACAGTAGACCCGGACAAAATCGATGTCTACAAATTGCTCTTCAAATTAAGTGGTTGTGCTTGAGATGACAAATGATCATATTTCATTATCCTTTTACAAATATGAAAACTACCTATTTGCTACCGTTTTGAGCCTTGACAAATTCATTCTAAATAAACCTTGACCAATGATTACCCTTCACATTGGAGGGTAAAAGAGGGACATGTTTGAGAATTATGTATGGTGAAACCCTATTCCAAGTATAAAGAAAAAAACCCTACGTGTTGAAAGGCAATTGTCCAATAATATGAATTTTCAAAAAGTTTTGAACTCACTTAATTAGAAATAGATATGTGCAAAGAAAAGAAAAGAAAAAGGCAAAGAAACAAAAAAAAAAAAAAAACAAGGTAAGAAAATAATAAAAAAATTGAATGGCAAATGTGAAAAATGAAAGGATAAACATCCCAAAGTGAACCCTGTATTTGATGTGAAATGATCTTTGAATCGATCACCCTTAAACATATTTTGGGCCTATTCATCCTTTTATTCAAAATCTTGAACCTTGACCTACATTATATGTTTTGAAAAGTCTATTTTGATCAAGCATAAATGCTTAAACTAAAGAGCTTTCCTTTGTGAAATCACCATATAACATATGAGTCTTTTGTCTCATTTCACTGTCCAACTACCTATTTGAACCATTAACCCATTTTGGATGAAACTTGGTTTATTAAAGGAAAGATAATGCAATCAAGAAAAAGCAAAAAATGAAAAAAAAATTTGATTCTAGTTTGAAAACTTCAAAGGGCAATGTAAAGCAAATTTGAAAATTATGAAGCCAATAGAGTGTAGGAAGTAAGAGAAGCTAATATGAAACAACTAAACTTTTAAAAGATCCAAGAATGTAGATGTGTTGAAAGTTTGAAATCCACTAAATAGATTAATTTTGAAAATTTGAGGCTTCTTTTTCCATTCCTAAATGACTTTTGGAAATCTTAAGCCTTTCGTAACTAATCTTGACGTCATTCAAAATACCACATTTAGAGACTAAAAAGAGTGTCAAACATGTTTGGTGTTCAAAGAATTTATGTTTTTTTTTAGGAAAACCCATGTTTTGTAAATGAGCCTAGATGAAAAATCATTCAATTTTCTTATCACATTATGATGCGTTTCTTGATGAACCAAAACCTTGATATGATCAATTGTTCAATCAATTTCGAAAGGATCAACTCTTTCATTCATAATTGTTAACACTAATTCTTGAGAGACTTGAAAAACATGTTTTTGGGATATTTAGTTTTCGTTGATCATGAAATTTAGTTATGTAAGGCAATTTTATTAGTCAATTCTATGTCATTTGTTAGGCATTTTTGTAAATAATAAAGTGTAAGAGAAGTTATTCTTGATGAGAATTCTGTCTATACAAAGTGAGTTTTGATTTACAAAATAAAATGTTTTTACTAAAAAACCAATCTTTTAAAAAACATATTGATTTTCTTTCCTTTCCTTTTTAAATAGAAAGAAAAACCAATTTTGGCAAAAATAAGTGAGATCATTGTTCAATGGAAAGGTGACAAGTGCATATGGTATTGGGGCAAGAAAACATGAAATGAGACACGTTTGTTTCTAGTATGACAATTTTTTTTTATTGATTGAGTAGTAAAAACATATTAGTTTATTTTCTTGAATTCATCATGGAAATAAAGTTGGCAATGATCACATGTATGTTGCACAATTGGGTTTAAAAATGTGAATAGAAAGTGAAAGAGAAAGTGAAAAGAAAGATAATAAATCTTGGTTGAGAAAAAAAATCATGAAGAAAACAAGAAGGAAAATAAATGAGTGAGTATGAAGAAATATGGGAAGGAATGAAAAGGAAAATTTGTTGGAAAGAAGATGAAAAATGATTTGAAGAGGAAAGAGGAATAATTGAATGATTTGGAATTGAAAAGAAAAAATTTTGCAAACAAAAAAAGGATTTTTTAAAAGTATTTGCTTCCATGGTAAAGAATTTTGCATTCACATTGGCATGGAGCATTTGCATTATTAAAAAAAAAAACATTTTCATCATTAGCAACAATATTTGTGTTTGCATTTTTATGAGGGACATTTGCATCATAGAAATGATAGATGCATGTTTGTGGCATTTGCATTTGCATAAGAACATTGGTGTTTGCACCTTTAGGCATAACTACATTTGTTATTTTTGAAAACCTTGAGAAAAGAGAGAGAGAAACTTCAAGTATATCTACGTTGTAAAAAAGAAAGAATAAGAAAAGAATTGAGAAGAATGAAGATGGATAGAAAGAAAATTGAGGTTTTTATTTATGATATCAGAATTTCATTAAACATTCTCAGTGGCAATATCTGAGCCTTTTTCAAAATCACTTGGTGGTGATATCTAAATATTCATGTTTGAATATTTGTGTCTAAATTTCATTTTCTTGGTGAGAGTTTTCATTAAACAATTCTTGGTGGTGATATTTGAGCCTTTTTCAAAATTACTTAATGATGATATGGAGTATTAAAATTTGAATAACATTCACTCGATAGTAATATTTGAGTATTCATATTTGAATATCATTAAAATTTTCTTGGTAGGAACTTTCAATAAAACTCACTCGGTAGCAATATCAGAGCTTTTTCAAAATCATTTAATGGTGATATCCAAGTATTCATATTTGAATATCATCAAAATCACTTCGTGGTGATATTCGAATATTCTTTTCTGGATTTCATTAAATTTTTTCGAAGGGAGCTTTTGTGGAATTCTCTCGATGGTGATATTTGAGTTTCTCTTCGGTAGTGATATACAAAGTTTTCTCATTTTTTTATGGTGATATCCAAGTCTTCATTTCGATTTGCTTTCAAAAGTTGTGAAGCCTCTAATGAGAGGAGTTTTTAGATACATTTTCAAAAGTTATGGAATCTTTAATGAGAGGAATTTTTTAAGAATTCAAAAAAAAAATCAAAGACAAAAAAAATCCAAAAATAAAAAAAAATTCCAAAATCCAAAAAAAATTCAAAACCTAAGAAAATGAAAAAAATAAAAAAGATTAAAAAAGAAAACGTCTTTTGAAAAATCTTCAAATTGTTAGCTCCAGACAAAATTGTTATCTACATTTTTGCCCTATTTCTGATTCTTAGTAATGTGCAAATAAGAGTAGCTGTAAATACTTAATTTTATCCAGATCAATTTGAATTTGTTTGATTTTTGGACTTAATATGAACATTTTAGTCTGGGTCAGCATAAACGTTTAAATTAGATTGAGTTCGTTTGGATTTTTTTTTTTTTGGATTAATCATCTTTTTGACCATTTTACATAAGCCAAAGTCCAATCAATTTAATTATGGATCAATTTAAAATTCGATCACTCAGGCTTGAAAGCCCAATATAAATCCAAAAGCCCAACTCCAAGCCTAAATTACATTTTAAGGCTTAATATCATTTTATCAAAATTAATTAAATTAATTAAAATTTTATAAAATTACAAAAAAAAAGGAAAGGGTTGACAGCCATGACACCCTTTTCTCCCCAAATACTAGATTTCCCCTAAACTGCCTCACCATTTTTAGCTTTGCATTTTCCCTCCCATTTTGATCATAGACCTTTCACCACTAATTGGTGATTGACCAAATATCCAAAAATCAGTAGCTTTGTGATCCTAAGCAGAACTATGCTGCCAAGCTACATAAAAACTCCAAAATGCAATTACCTCTTAAAAAAGCTCCAATCTAAAAAAACACCTTAATACACACAATAGGGCACTTGGATAGAGGAATTTCACAACAAAAAATTTTTCACAAAAAGTTCCATAGATTTTTCGTAGCTCATCCCATAGTCGAACTACCTAGAAAACACGATAACCTCATAGCACATAGCTTAAAAGCCCCTCATTGGCCTCAACAAACATCAAAACCCAAGACCACTGAGAACTACCCTCAACTAGTATAGTCGAGCCATTTAGTCTCCCAACACCTTCATAATGCCACCCCACAACCTAACCAAACTATGCCACCATCGCCATTCACCAGTCGAGACCTTTTTGCCAACTGAATAACCACCTCTACTACTAAATAGCCACACACATAAAAATCACATTCCATCATGCCATCCCCATTATCAACAATAAAATACCAATAAAAAAAAACTCATCCCCAAAGGGAGCCATAATTAATACCAGCTAAAAGAATAGAAACCAAACATAAAAAAAAAAACCCAAAGGTGGGAATAGGCTTTGGTTTCGAGTCTAAAGGGGTTATCTTTTAGAAAATATTTTGAGGCTTAGTTAAGGAAGAAAGGGTGTCATTTCTAGGTCACAAATGGTGTTAAAACCCAAAATGGCTTGCAGCGGTGAGATCTTTTGAATGATATGAATAGTGAAAATAAAGAGTGGGAAGAATATCAAGATTTTGGAAGGATTAGATTGTGAAAAGTGACGAATAAAAGGTGAAAAACCATTGGTTTTGGCCTTGGATCTAGGAAAATCTATACTTTTTTTAAAAATTTGGTATGGTAGAAACGCTCAGAAGATTAAAAAGAATTTTTGGATGAAATTTGGGATCCAACTGACTTTAGCAAGTAGCAACTAACACTATAATCTAGGCTTTAAAAATTAGGTGGCTAGCTATCTTGTGTTTTTTTAAGAAGAAATGAAGTTTTTTCATTAAGAGAAGAAGAATGACATTATGTAAAAAAAAGTTTTCTTTTTATAATAGGTAAAAAAAAAAGACCTAACTCGACTCGTAATTACGATCCACAGCTTACTTAGTTTGAACTAACCTAGCCCAAAAATCCTATGGGCCTTGCAACTTTGGTTTTTTTATTTGGTGTTGATTTTGGGCCTTAGCATTAAAGAAATTGGATATAAGTTCTTCTCTTTACTCATTTTTGTACATATCCATTTGTTTATCTTTCTCTTATATATATATATATATATATGTTGAAATAAAAATGCATGCTTTTGGAATTAAAAATTATGAATGCTTGTATTAGTGTTTTTTTTTATATATATTATCTTTCTAATGGAATAATTATTATTGTTATTTGGAAAATAAAAATATATATGATAATATTTCTAAGTAAAATAATTTTGAAGATCCTACCTAGATATTGAAAGGGACTTAAATAATTATTTTATCGAAAATATTATTCTTATTTCAAAAAAATCATCATGCAACTTTTTCAGGTGGAAGGTTAATTTTTTTAAATTCTGTTTTGATGCTAGAGAACTAAGAAAATCTTATGACTATAAAGATTTTATTTTATCACTTAATACTTTTGAAAATAAGATTAAAGTATGATAAACAATAAAAAAATTGAATGTTTGAAAAGGTTGGAATAAATTAATCATGGTTATTATTCGATTTTCATTTGCATCACAATGTAGCCATTTTAAAATGAAATTGAAAATAATGATTTTGTTTTTCTAAAATGGAGGGATATTTTTAGAAAATAATAAGTTAATGTTTTTAGGTAAAAATAACTTTGAAAATCTTGCGTAGATATTAAAAGAAATTCAAACGTTTGTTTTTACCAAGAAATGTTAATTTTCTTTTAAAAAAATTATTACAAGATTTTTTTAAACATAGGATTAATTTTCTTAAATTTCACTTAAATATTGAGGAATCAAGGGAATTTTCCATCATTAAAGATTTTTATTTATAAATATTTCATTAAAGAGATAATGAAAAAGAGAAAAAAAGATTTGAAAAGAATGAAATAAAATTGATTGTTTACATTGTATGATTTTGTTTCTATTTGTATCATTTATTATATATTGCATCATATGCATGGTAGTTATTGATAATAAAATTGAAACAATCAAATAAAATTGAAAAAAAAAGATTTTTAGAAAAAAATTAATTCTTTTAAGTAAAAATAATTCTTGGGATCTTATCTAGATATTGGAGTGCTTTTTAATAATTATTTTTTTATAAAAGAATATTATACCAGATTTTAAAAATTATCATGAGAATCACAAGTGAAGAAATATTTTTTGAAATTTCACCTAGATATTGATGAATGTAGTAAAATATTTTGAAATTAAAAATTTTCATCTTATTCATAAATAAAAGGTTTTAAAAAGATTTTTATGAAAAAATTAAGGAAATTATTTTAAATATTAAAATTAAGACCACTTTTATCAAAACAAAAAGATAACATGTGATCAGTTGGTATGGTTTTTAAAATAGACATTATGGGATACTAATATTTCCTCACGCGTAATCGAAATTCTAAACTCAACTTTATTTTTGCAGGCCAAAAGAAAATTTATTTTTTTAATTAGTTTTAATTAATTTTAAAATTTTATTAAGAAGATAAGCTTTTTAGATGGACAAGCTTTTTAAATGACCAATCATAATTAGCTAAAAAATATTGTTAATCGTTAACTAATTCTCTATTTTGAAATTTTTAAAATTTTCATCTAACGGTTTCAAAACCGTTATGATAAATATTACTCGTAACGTATTACTTATATAGTATATGCAACATATTTGTGCATGTATTTAAATGCAGATGATCAGAGTTAGGTAGCAATATCAATACCTATGGGTCCAAAAATTTTTTAGAGTTATCTACTTATAATATATATATATATATAATTATCTACGAATTTATTAATTTTATCATTAAAAAAATGTTTAGATATAATATATATATAATTGGGACAATCTTTATTTATTTATTTATATTTTTCCTACAAACAAACAAAAACTTCTTTACTATCAAAAATTGGCTACCACAAACTGATCAAAGCCATTTTCATGATTTTTCTCTAACCTTTCCTATGGCGCATGGTGAAACATAACTACACCTTTCCTATGCCTCATGCAGAAACATAACTGCAATCTATGCAATGGGGGCAGTTTTGAGTTAGCAATTAGCAGCACAATGGCAGACGTCCGCTAAGCTAAGTGACAATAAAGTGTATGCATGTGTTTGTTGCAAAATCAACACAATCTGTATACTAGTGTATTTTTTTATTATTATCTCTTTTAAAATGCGTGCATGCCATTAGGGAAGATTATATTATATACTAGGGCTCAGCCTCGGCATTGTCTCATGTGTTAAATTAATTTTTAGTATTTTATTTCATTAATATTTGATTAAATTAGAATTTAAAATAATTGAATATAAAATTGGTATTATTAAGTGTGCAAAAGTTTTTTTAAAATAATTAGCAACAAAAAGTTAATATAAAATTAAATAAAAAATGTTAGTGTGTATTCTAAAGTTACAAAGTTTTTAAAAATAGTAGTTGTTAAATATAAATTGTAATTAAATATTTAGTTTGTAAGTACAACTGGTTATACTTGAATTCATTGACTAAAAAATTGCAGACTGCAGAATAATTATAGCTCTAACTAATATGTACACAAAGTATTATCCACTAAAAAGATCCAAGATTAAAAGTAACAACTCAACACACAAAACCAAAGATGTGATTGTATGAAGCCATTTTACATCTAGTTTTATTGGCCAGAAAGAAAAATTAAAAAAAATGTTTCTATGTTACATTTTAACAAATGTGAAAGATAAAGAAAAAATACATGAATATGCATGTTAAAGCCCACTCAGAGAAGCTGAGAAGCACCATGAGGATGAGCAGTGATTTGTCGGGATATAGGAACAAATACAGAGTAATAGAGACACAATATAAGAAAAATTGCTGAGGCTAGGAAAAATAGGCATGCATGTTACTAGGAGTTTCATTTTATCAATGTGAGTATTCAACGGATATGCCTACTGTACCGAGAAAGCTAAAAATTATGTTAAGACAACATTAAGCATTATCGTGCAAGCTGGTACTGGAATAAGTTTAATGAGTATCTTGACTTCCTCTACTTAAGTCACCATGCAAAGCTTTCAGGGATTGGGATTGCTTCCTTCTTCCTTCAGTTGGAGAGCTGCCTTCCCCAAGCATCTGCAACACCAAAACTTGGAAATTAGAAGTCATGAATAAAGTAGATTAATGGTACACTTTGGAAATTAGTGTGAGGTATCTTTCTACTACCCTTTACTACTACCCTTTATAGCAGAGTGTCTTCCAGAGAGCTTATATGGTCCTATTAACTCGCTTCTATTAAACGGGACATTTCGTTTCCTAAAGGCAGTACCCAGGACTTGGGCAACTCCCTAGGGGATTGCCTCCTAGCAACCTATGCCTATATAAAAGAGTACCAACAAAGAATAACATGTTGGATAAGCCCATAACTATAGCTAATGAATTGAAGGCCGCTCCCCATCCATGCTCTATTTGAATGTAGACTACCAAAATGAATGCCACAATTGCCCCAATAACAGAGAGGTAAAAGAAGTTGAAAAATCTATCCATGAGAGTCTTGTAATCTTTAATTCTTTCATAAAATCGATCAACCCCAAAAGAAGAGACCCAGGACCTTATATTTGCAGCTCCAAAAGTAGTTATATAAAGGATAGTATATAGATAAAACATCTGCCATGGTTTTGCAGGCTTGTAACTACCTAAAACCAGGGACAGCTGATCGCATTGATCTTGATTTGGCATAAAAACTTTCATTGTTATGCATAAAGTTATCCCTGTCAAACCCTATTGGATACAATTAGATTGAAAAGTGAACAAAAATTGATGGAAACGGTTTCTTAACAAAAGGGTTTTATAGGGATATCTCACCGCAAGATAGATTGTGGTGAAAATCGCTATTGTCCAATACCGACCAAGATAGGCATCAAGTAGAAAACCACCAATAACAGATGATGCTTGAGATATCTCGAGGAAATTGTTAACTACATTTGAAAAACTTGTGTCATAACATATAAATTTATGGACCTACAACTAGAAATAGATTAAAACAATCGTCATTAATCTTTTTTTGTTAAGGTATGATTAGCCACCTAATTGAATTTGTCATATTTGAAAAGGAGTCCTAAGATTAATTTAGGTATTTTTAAATAGTAGATTTTAGGCCACGAAATCAGATTTTAAATTTAGGAGTGTGGTTATGCGTGAGGAAGGTTATAGCACCTTCACAGTGCCCATCCAAATGACAGTATTAGGTTGATTTCAAATTATCCAAGCCTTAACCATATTTATGATTTACCAAAATATTTAATATTGAAAATTAATCTTAAAATTACTTTAGTAGTTTGGTAGCAATTTTAAGTCAATTCTTTCACTTCAGAAGTATTTATGAAAATTAGTGTCCCACCTTGAAGAGACTTCGTCATTGGATTCATTTAAATTTTAGTTAAAAAATAATCAGTAAAATCTTCTAATAGTTTAGTAAGATTTCTTTATGAATTTTTTTTTTAGAAATATATTAAATCTTTCACTAGCTTTGTAAGATTTAATATGCAAATCCTTCAATAGTTTGGTATGATAAAAATACAAAATATTTTGATAATAATTTTTTTTTGTGTAATCAATTTATGAAATTCTCTAATAGTTTGGTAGAATTCATAAAAAATTTAAATTCATGAGAAATCTTTTAATAGTTTAGTAGGATCCCTAAATTTATTTTAGAAATAGTTTTTGGTTATTTTTTAAAAATAAGATAATAAGAATGAAATTCATAGAGGTAATAAAAAAATAAATTATCTAATTTAAAATAAGTAAAATAACAACAACAACAACAATAATAATAATAATAAGTGAAAAATAAAATAAAATAAAAGTCTAAAAAATAAAAATGTTAAAAATGTAAACAAAAAATAAAAAGAAAAAGAAAAAAAACATGCGATCGGGTCTAGTCCAAAAGCAGGTCACATGCAGATCCACATAGGTCAAATGTGGGTTAAGATCCTTTTCAAAACGACATTGTTCTAGAGGGGTATTAAAGATGGAATCCCACGTTTTTTCTCAGATTCACCTCAGTGTTTCTATCTCTAGCTAGGATTTCTTCTAGCTTCTCTCTAGAATTTTTTAAAACCAATCGTAAAAAACTGGGCAATCTATCGATTTTTGGAAAATGTTGCCAGAAACTTTAAATCCCATTGAAAAGTTCAATCGAAAAATTCAAACATTCAAACCCTAATCCCAAATTTCTCAAAAATCCAAAAAAAAAAAAAAAAAAACTAGATATCCAACCCTTGAACCATAAAAACCCATAACAATTTTCATAAAAACTCAGAATTGTTAAGACTATTGCTTTCATGCTAACCCCCTTTCTGTCTTCCTATGTTATTCTATGTTCAATTTATAGCCATTTTTTTGTAGAAAATTTATGACTTAAATAGAACCAATCCAAACTTGAATCTGAAATTGGATTCTGTTCGATTTGGTTGATAGTCTTAGGCTTTCAATCCCTTTGATTGGGTTCTTTTTTTTATGCAAATTTGTTGCTTGATTCTAAGGGAATTGATATGATTTCCTCTCCCTTCAATTTCCTTGTTTATCAGAACAAATTAAGAAAAAAAAAAGACAATAACAACAACAACAATAATAATAATAATAACAAACAAAAGTTGACCCCGGACACAAATAGGTGTCTACAGTTGCTCTTTTTTGCACAATTTTTGTGAAGTAGGAATTTTACAAAGACAAAAGACATCCATTTTGTTCGGGTTTAAAAAATCAAATCAAAATTCAAAGTTAAAATGATTTAGATGAAGTCAAATTAGAATGTGAAAATGACTAAACTGAATCAAAGTCGAAAGTGAATGAGTTGTGCCAAAATGAATATGACCAAGATTGAGCTGCGAGTTAGAAAAATAAAATGATTTGGATTAAGTCTAAGATCAAAACAAGTGACTGGGATCAAATCACGAGTCATAAAAGTAAAATGATCTAAAATGACCAGAGATCAAAATTGAGCGACCATGATCGAATTGCGAGTCAAAAAATAAAAATAATCTGGACCTAGCCTAGATTAAAACAAGTGACGGGATTGAACCGCTAGTCAAAAAAATAAAATGATTTGGATTGAGTCGAGATTGAAATGAGTGACCTGGATTGAACTGTAAGTCTGAAAATAAAATGATCTGGACTGAGCTAAGATTGAAATGAGTGATCCAGATTGAACCGCAGGTCTAAAAAATAAAATGATCTAGATTGAACCAAGATTAAAACGAGTGATCGGGATTAACGCATAGGTTAGAAAAATAAAATGATCTGGATTAAGTTGAGATTGAAATGAGTGATCGAGATTGAACCACAAGTTCAAAAAATAAAATGATCTAGACTGAGCTAAGATCAAAGTGAGTGACTGCGATTAAACCGTAAGTCTGAAAATAAAATGATATGGACCAAGCAAAGATCGATGATGAGTGATCGAGATTGAACCATAAGTCTGAAAAATAAAATTAAAAATTTTTTTAACCTAAAATCCAAATATTCACAATTTGAAAATTAAAAAATTTACAAGGTTCCATAATAGCAGTTGAAAAATCTCAATACTCCAAGTTTCACAAAAAATTCACAAAGATTTCAAAATTCGTAAAAGGTCAAGATTCACAAAGGTTTGCAAGAATTCCAAGTTTCATAAGAATTTCCATTTCATAAGAATTTTCAAGTTTGTAAGGATTGGTAAACTGTATTTGAAGATTCGCATTCAAAAGATTTAAAGTTTCAGATAAACAAATTCACATCAAAAGTTTTAAGACTCACCTTCAAAATTCAAAGATTCTCATTCGAAAAATTTTGGGATGCATATTAAAAAAAGCTCATTTAAACCAAGGCTTTAGAACTTTAAAAGTTTAAGCATTTTTCCTTGTCCAAAAATGAAAGATCTTCCTCATTGGAGGAATCAAAAGTCAACTATTTTCTCGCAACAAAAATAATCATCATGCTAATAATGCAAATGCCTTCTAAATGCAACAACTCATTAAATGATGCCAATGCAAATGTCATAAAATGATTCAAATGTGCTCCACATATATGCCCCAATCATGATGCTACTAAATTAATGCCATGAAATTACAATTGTGGTAATAAGGTTCTCAAGACTCTACCATCTCATATATTCCTTCTCACCTTCTCAGAATTAATGATCTCAGAACACATCCCATCTTTTGATTCATATTATTTTCTTTATCTGGTCCCAACTCATAGGTTATATTGACCAACCCATTATTGTATTCATTTCTAGGTTATTTCATTTACCTTTTTCAAATCACCTCTTTAGGCTTCTTTCACTTTTTTTATCTTAGATTTCTTTCAAAAGAATGAAAAATCTTTATGAACATTGTCATTTTTTTATTTACCATCATTCTAATTCATGACAAATATGATATATTTTCTTGATTCATTTTAGGGATGTACATTAGGTAAAGAATAAGAAAAAAAAGGGTTTTCATTATTAAAAAAAATAAGGTTAAGAGCAATTCAAAGATGAATGAAAGCACAATGTTGTAATTGTATAAATGGGATATCAATATCCAAAATAATGACTATTCAAATAATTTTGAACTCTAACTTAGAATCTTCTTTCAAAACACATTCGATTGATATTCTCAATCTTTGAGTCAATTATCATCATCATTTTTGGGATCTTCACATAAAGTTATTTTTTCAAGTTTTCATCTTTACTTAAACTGCCTTTTTGGGTTTTTAGTTTAAATATTCTCTTTTTTTTACCTTTGTTTGTTTTTTTTTTTTTTTTTCACTTTTTCATTTTTTTTACACACCTCTTTCTTATCATTTTTTCTCATTTCCTTTGATCCATCAACGATACTTTAATCAAAATTTCAAACAATCTAATGGCTAATCATGCCTTAATTTAATTCATAATTCTTCAATTTAAGTATTCATATTTGATCAAAATGAACTTTTAAAGGATGTAATGTAGGCTACGGTGAGAGGTTATGAAAGAAATGGATGAAATAGGCCTAAATTATATTTAAAGGGTAATCAAACCAATGATCATTTCTTCATGTAGAACACCTTGATATTTTGTCGTATCAATTTCTTTTTCATTTTCATTTTCATTTTTATTTTTTTCTTTTCATTTTTCATTTTTCATTTTTCTTCTCTTTTTTTCTTTTTTCTTTTCATCATTTTTCAAGAAAAATTTCAGCATCACAGAGTTTTGCCCTTAAAATCACTAAAGATAAACAAACTTCTCAAACTTTGCCTCTATTTAAACAAACTTCTCAAACTTTGCCCCTATTGTGAGGGTGATCTGGATTAGGGTTCCTTAAAAGAAATTTTCAAAAAACTCAAATGGAGTAACAAAGAATAATTTTACCTTTTTTTTGGATAGAAAAAAGATTGCTATTTCTTATCTCAAACATGAATACTTTCAATGAAAGATATTTATCGATCAAGAGCAAACTTATAAATGAATAATTACAAAGATCATGTGTTGTATCACTTTTGAAAATTTTTACTAGATTTATCTTTTTTTATTCAGTAATCTCAATGAATAAACAATCTCAACTTATCAATCATCATGAATGATATTTTTAAAATCGAATCTGAATTATTGTTATGACTATCTGAACATTGATTATTCAAAATCAAAGAATGGATATAGTAAAAAGATAGGAGAAAGCAAAAGTATAAAACAATAGTTCACAAAAGAAAAAATATCATGAAAATGCATCAAATCTATTACTTTTATTAAAATGATAAAAAATAAGATGAAATCTAAATATATAAAAGAGATCCATATTCTCAAAAAATCTTAAGATGATTAGCAGTTTTAGTCAATTTTCCCAAAATCATGTCCCTGGATGATTAAACAAAAAGTCTTTATTGACATTCAGTTTTTTTTATTCATTGAAGCTCACCAAGCTTGCTTAGATAAATCTTTGCACCTTGTGCTTTTAAAGTAGGGCATATTTTTATAGAGTGACCTATATTCCTATTATGGTAGTCATATGTTGCATTAACGTTATATCATTTGAAATAGGATGGCTTAATGGTTCTAAAAGGACTAGGGATACTAGATCATTCTTGACCAACTCTGAAAATAGCTTAATATAGGTTATGAAGATAGGATTAATATGAGTTCTCTCTTAGTTGCCCATAAATCTTCTCAAACTACTTACTTGATTGTAATGCCTTAAAACTGGCGTATTGATAAAAATAGGCCCATATGTAGATATTTGAAAGGTTGATTAATAAGGACCTAGAGAGATATTGTTCATGGTCAGGTAATGAGGTTGGTAAGGGACTTCTGCAATATTTTGACTACTGAATAATAAGCAAGATCAATTTATGGTGGATATGAAGCATGACTTATGAATTATTGTATTTAAAACTCACCGCGTGGGCTTTAACTTTTTCTTTCTTAGGCATCTCACCTTTATTGGTACTACTGGCCTTTCCATCCTCAAGCTTACCACTTTTGATGGTATTTTCAATAATCTCCCCTCAAATCACCATGTCAGCAAAGCTTTTTATTGCATTTCCTATCATCTTCTCATAGTATAGTGCTTTTAGGGTGCTAACAAACAATACGATTATTTTTTTCTTAATCAAAAGAGATTAAACTTGAGCAACCATATCTTTTCATTTTTAGCCATATTCTTTAAGGGACTTTGTTACCTTTTTCTCCATATTTTGTAAAGAAAGTCAATCAAAGTCTATGATGTGACGATACCGATTAATAAATGAGCAAATCAAATCTTTTCATGTTCAAACACAAGTCTTATCTAACTAGACATACCATCTTGCAGCAAATCCAATAAGTTTGTCATAGAAAACATGCATGAGTAGCTTTTCGTCATTAGCATGGGTAGCTATTTTTTGACAATACATAGTGACATGTGTGATCAGGCACTTAGTACCATTATACCTCTCAAACTCAGAGACTTTGAACTTTGGTGAGATTGCAGCATCGGGACCAAGCAGAGGCCGCCTACACCCATTGAGCCATAAAAGTTTATACCTTGACTCATAGTCTTTTCTCCAGTAAGTTCATCTTATGTTTAGACCTTGAGTTTTTTTAACTTTTAATCATCTTTAATTTTAGCTTCTTATTCTCCTTGAGGTCATTTAAGTTGAGGACTGAGACTAGCTTTATCATTTTTTCAGTGAAGATAGGATTAGCAAAACTTTGAAATTGCCTCTGAATTGGGGCAGATGGCATTCTTGTATAAATGTACCATGAAGAGAATGTAAATTGTTACGATGATGTGTTTTAAGTGGAATGGGCATGATATGGGTTATAGCCAAGGGGATAGAAAAGGTCAATAACATCTTATAACGAATGATCTTTGGGTTTAACCTCTCCTTCTACAGTCTTACCTTTGTTCAGCTTGCTTACTTCATCTAAAATTTTGCTCAACTCTCTTTTGAACTCTTTTTGGGCCCTTTCTAACTTCTCAATGCGATTTGTATTGCCTTGTTACATTATTTTACCTTAGGCTTAGGTGTTATACTAGTGTTAAGCTATCCTCGAACCTTACCCATAATATGCAAATTTAAAATGATGTCTTTGGAACCATCAAATTATGCGTGAGAATGAATGCAAAAACAAAATGCATGAATGCAATAAGGAGAATTTACTACATAACAATTATTATAAAAAAAATATTTATTAAATTAAAAGTCATTTTTAACCAAATCCAACATTACTTCTATGAAGAGTCTAGAATTTACTGAGAAAAAAAATTCATAACTCGTCAATACTAGCTTTACACTTCATTAAAGAAATCTATCAATTCTTGACCATGTGCTCCCACTAATGGCACCATTGCCTTTCATTTTTCAATATTTTCTGCCATATCCTTGGCTTTGTAAATAGCCACAATGATTCCGTCAAGCAAAAACTCCAACTAATCATATTTTTTCGAATATGCTTCTTTCATTTGCTCACATTCTTTGATCACAGCCCCCATCTGTGCTCTAACTTCCACCACCACTCCAGTCAACATTTGGATGTGCTTTTGTGCTTCAAAAAGTGTTTTATCATTTTCTTGTAGCTTTGCTTACAACTGTCCATTTTCTTTTAAAAATTGAGCTAGTTCTCAATTAATGAATGACTGTGTTATGTTAAAATCAATGAACAAACTCTTTAATTCATCATTTTCTTATTCAAGTGCTTGAACTTTCCTTTTTAGCCTTTTGTTTGCAAGTTTCAAATCTTCAGACTCCTTTTTTAGGCCAGTAGAAAACTTTGCTAGGCTTTCCATGGATGTAATTAAGACTTTCCTTGTTAAAATTATTTTGTGACAAATATTCCTTATGATAAATCTAATTATGTGAATGCATAGTAAAAGAAAAAAGGTTAGTAGGCATAAAAAATAATGTGTAAATTCAAGGACCAACATATAGGGTTAGTATGTAATATATATATATATATAAAACAATGCATAAGCTTACAAGAAAAATAAACATCTAATCATGTGTCCTATTTAGGATTTTCTAACACAAAAGAAGGTATGGCTCTAACTTATATTTGGACCTTTATGGTTTACTTATATGCTAGGTTTAAAGGTTTGATAGTCAAAGGTTCTTAAATTATTTTTTACATTATTGTCTATTATAGACTAATAAAGCACCCCATCCTCACCCATTATACATTACAAGCAAAAAGAGTTTAATTTAAGTGGGATGCGAAGACATGAAATCTCACAAAGGTGTAGGTACTTTCCTCCCTCATAAGGGATAAAACTTGGGTTAGAGCTCATGTTATACATATGCAAATGAATGATAGATATATGAAAATGAATAAATAAATAAATACAAACAAGGAAAGAAAAAAAATCTTAAATTTATTAGGTTAGGCTTAAATAACAAAAAATTATTTACTGGCCTCACTCTCGATGTCCCCAGTAAAGTCATCAAACCATCATAATGCATAGATCCATGGACTTATCTCTAGACATGGATTAAAGAAGTCACTACCAATCTTTTTTGTTAAGGTATGATTGGCCAACTGATTGGATCTGTCTTATTTAAAGAGGAATTCCTAAATTGACTTAGGTATCTTTAAATAGTATATTTTAGTCCATGAAACTAGATTTCATATTTAGGAGTGCGGTTACGTATGAGAAAGGTTATAGCACCCTCATAATGCCCATCCAAATAATGGTACCAGTTTGATTTCAAATTATCCAAGCCTTAACCATATTTATGATTTACCAAAATATTTAATATTGAAAATTAATCTTAAAATTACTCCAATAGTTTGGTAGCAATTTTAAGATAATTCTCTCACCTGAGAAGTATTCATGGGATTAGTGTCCTTCTTTGAAATGGCTCCATCGTCAGATTCATTTAAATTTTAGTTAAAAAAATAATCAATAAAATCTTTCAATAGTTTGGTAAGATTTACTTTGATGTAGATCTCCTAATAGTGTGGTGAGATTTCATTATGAATTTGTTTTTTAGAAAATATATTAAATCTTTTAATAGTTTGGTAAGATTTAATATATAAATCCTCCAATAGTTTGGTAAGATAAAAATACAAAATATTTTTATAATAATTTTTTTTTACAATCAATTTATGAAATTCTCCAACAATTTGGTAAAATTCATAAAAAAACTTAAATTCATTAAAAATCCTTCAATAGTTTAATAGGATCCCTGAATTTTTTTAGTTACATTTTCAAGATAAGATAATAAGAATGAAATTCACGGATGTAATAAAAAATAAATTATCTAATTTAAAATAAGTAAAATAACAACAACAACAACAACAATAATAATAATAATAATAATAAGTAAAAAAATAAATTAAAATAAAAAGTCTTAAAAATAAAAATGTTAAAAATGTAAACAAAAAATAAAAAGAAAACCTGCAATCAGGTCAAGTCCAAAAGCAAGTCATGCGTGGATCCACATGGGTCAAATGCGGGTTAAGACCCTAAATTCAAACATTCTAACCCAAAACCTTGATTTTTTCAAATTTCTCATAAAACAAAAAAAATTATTTTTTGAACCAGAGATCTAACCCTTGAACCATAAAAACTCAAAACAACTTTCACAAAAACTCAGAATTGTCAAGACTATTGTTTTTACACCAACCCCCTTTTTTGTCTTCCTTTATGATTTTGTGTTCAATTTATAGCCATTTTTTGTAAAAATTTTGAAACTTAAACAAAATCAATCCAGGCTTGAATCCTGGGATTAGATTCTATCTGATTTGATTGATAGTCTTAAGCTTTCAATCTCTTTAATTTGGTTCCTAGTTTTATGCAAATTTGTTGCTTGATTCCATAGAATTGATATGATTCCTTTTCCTTTCAATTTCCTTGTTTATTAGAACAAATTAAGAAAATGAAAGGAAAAAAAAATAACAACAACAATAATAATAATAATAAACAAAAGTTGACCCCGGACACAAATATGTATCTACAACTTGAAAAGGGTCTATACATTACATATAACATAAAGGCCACCACGTTAATTGAGAAACGAAAATAAGCCATTCTTTCTGCCATCTTATTTTCTGGATAAAAAAAAAAAAAAGTCAAGTTCACCAAACAAAAGAATGTTTACTATAAGATTCTCTTGTCCAAAAAGCTTTAACTTCGATAAAAATACACATTTTACTACTGATAGAACAACATAATACTTTTAACTGTAAAAATTAGCAAACCAAACAACTACAGACCATAACTCATTCAGTCGTATTACCTTTATTTTTTCCTCAGATTTTCAACAACCAAACCATGAAATTGTCTAGCTAGATTGGTAGTTATGCCATGTAAATCATGATAGGTAAGGATGATCTCATATCCATTTCATTTTTTCACATGATTTTTTTCTGGTTCAAAAAGTTCACTACAAACTCAACTTCTTGAGCCCATAAAGTTCATATAGAAAGGAATAATAAAAAAGAATTATTTTCAATATATAGATCCCACTATGAATATTTTAATGCTCACCATTTAGTTCTATTTTTTGAGTAGTTTTGCCTAAAACTCCATTAACAATTGTAGCTAATGTTGAAGTCTTAAAAATCAATTGTATAAAAAAAAACATCGTAAATCATTGAATTTTTCGTTATAAAATAAGTGATTACAAAAATGGTTTGTCTAAAAAGAAAATCTACAAATTTCTTACTGCTTTTGTAAACCTCATTGACTTGAGCTCATTCCATTCAATTAGATCCTTTGTTTTTTTTCTGTCTCTAATTGCCATATTTTCTTCTTGACAAATTTTTTTACAATAAGTCAAAAAATCCAAAAAGCATGGAACAACGATATACAAAATAGTTTAAAGTTGAAGAAAAATGTTTTTCTTTTTTAAACTTACTTTAGCTTTTCAAGAACTCTTACATGATCAAGGAGATACTTGATAGCCATTATTGAAGTAGTCAAAATAGTCTTATAACCAAAATATAAAATTGTGATTATTTGATCAATGATCTCATAATTACTTAGTTTATGTCTATTACTATCATCTTTTCTCATCAAGTAGCCAAACATGTCCTTGTGGGATTTTTGAGGATTTGTTCTCTCTTTTATGAGTTATCCTAATATTCTTATAATATTTTTCCTAGCCTGCAAATCATAATAAAACATCTTACTTATTAACTATAAAAAAAAATTGCAATGAAAGATTAGATATCAGAGTTGAAATGCATGTCAATTTACCTGAAATCAAGAAGATCGATAAGAAGTGATAAGGTCCCTAAAACCAATTTAAAGAACTCAAACATGAATTCTTAAGCTATTGAACTAGATTCAGTAGTGGCACTTTACTAAACTAATCATAGAAATGTCGTATATACAAAATATCATAACATAAGCATGTTAGAAATAGGGGAACTATGTGCAAAAACATTTAAAATTTTTCATAGTTTTTACATGAATTTGAATGTCATACAAACCTCTTTGGTCTTTTCTTGTATGTTAATGACTTTGTTATCCTAATTATTGAGGAAAGTTCTCATGAATTCATTTATTTTTGGCAAAAGTTTCTCTCTGATCAAGGTGTGGCTAATGAGGGCAAACAAAACTCCTTTCATTTGCTTATGAGTGGAGCCATGGACTGCTGCAATGTTGCATTTTCACAAGATATCTAGCTTATGGTGGATCTAAAGTTGAACAGTTATATCCTTATAAGCTTATGGTGTGGACATCTTAACAAACAAAAAAATTAGATAATGAAAAGAAAAGAAAAAATATTATCTGAAATAATATCTTTTATAATGAATCCTATATAAAATATTTGACCTTCTCTATGTCTTCCTCTACAGTTCTTCATCCGAGAAAAGAAAAGGTCAAAAAATTAAAAAAACCAAACATAAAAAACATGGGTTAAAAAAAAAATAGCATGTAAAAAAAAAATCCAAACACCCTAAAAATTATAAAAACAACAAAACACCCACTAACCTTTAACTCAATTCCCAACAACATTCAACAATACATGCACAAAAAAACACTAATTAAACAAAAAATGGAAACCAATCCACAAAAAAAAGAAAAAAAACCTAATCCAATTACCAAAGAGCTTGAACAAACCCTGGGATAAAAAAACAAAAAATAAATCAAAAATAAAATGACAACTTCATTCAAACAATATGTAAAACAAAAAAAAATTCTTAAAAAAGACACAAACTATGCGATGCAAAACTATATTTCTATAAACAATAATCTAATTTTCATACAACAACAAAACATACAAAGAAAAAAAAAACACATTCACAACGGCATACAAATTTGAAAACCACAAAAGCCAAACCCCATTTAATATAAAAGTATATAATAGTAAAACCATTCAAAAAAAATTAAAAAAAAAATCCACATTCAATTAAACAACAAAAATTAGTCATAGATTTTATCCAAAAAAAACCAAAGAAATAAAATAAGAAATAAAAAAAAAAAAAGCCAACAGACCAGAAAAGGCTCTCTTTGACACCAAACTTACACTCTCTTAAATAGCAATGAAAACTGAAAAATTGAAGTTTCAAAATTGAAGTTCAAACACACCTGTTGAAATTAAAATACAGTTGTCAAATATAAAAGAAGAAAAGAAAATACCTATAAGCATTGAAAGAAGTTTCTGCTATTTTATCTGAGTAAATATCTCACTTATCCAACTGAAATGGCAAAAGTCTCTAAAAAATCCAAATAAAAAAAAGTACATGTGATAAGTAAAGATCCCTTAAGAGATATATAGGGTATATAGATTATGCTAAATATATAAATATCAGTATAAACGCTACAATTGATATTTATATACTAATATCACTCACTATCAGGCTCTTGTAGCTAGAAGGGTAGCTAGTGATTCCAAATCTCCTTTTTCTTTTTGGCCCGCTTAGATTGATAAACAAATTAATTTGAGATAGGCTTAGATACTTCAATGCATTATCTCTCACTGACAGTACTGACGCCATTCAACAAGCAAACTACTTAAATTTCTTCCTCCAACTTCATCTGAACAAGGTATAGATGGCAATGTTCTCCTTAACATCACTCAAAGCGAAAGAGTGAAAACAATACCATAGAATTGTTGAATTCGACTGATACCAACCCAAAAAAAGGAAAAAAAAAAAAAAAAACCTGACGAAATTAAGAAGAAATAACGAGCCAAATCAAATTATTAAAAATATATAAGGAATGCAAGCAGAGACAAAATGTCAAGCCAAGGAAAGGCGTCACGTTTAAATTACAAATTAATTGTGTTTTTTTTTTTTCTTTTTCAATTCTTTCATTCTCTCAAACACTGTCTTGCAAAATGAAAGAAACATAAATTCTTGCAGCTGTAGACATATAAATGGTATGGTGGACATGCAAGTCAGCATGCAGTCGCTATCAATTACAGAAATTTGCCTAATTATATAAGTTATAATGAAAGTACTAATTGCCGCTAACCCTAATTAACCTTTGCCTGGACAATGACTTAGATTTTATATTAAAAATGATTATATAAAAATTAATTTAAAAATCAAAACTTTTAAATTGGTAGAATTCAATAAAAAATCAATACTATGTAGAAAAAAGTTAAAAATATTATTTACCATCAAAATTTTATTAGTATTTATTCAATAATAATGAAAATTCTATTACAACTTTTAGCAAAATTTTTATTTGAAATGCATTAAAATTTATACACTTAATCATAAACCCTTTCAATTTATATATTTAAATTTTCGATTTTAATTTTTTATTTAATTCCTTTTAATAATAATTTCATGAATTTAGCCTAAAAAGCTCTACTTAAATCTTGCCCACATATGACTTGAGTTGTTGGTCAGTTTGCTTTGATTCTTTATTTCCCTTTTCTTTTCTTTCCCAAATTATTCATTCCTTGCTAAAAAACTACAGATTCTAAGAATTATTTAATCGAAAACTTAAATTCCAATTTTTTGCTTTTGTATAAGTTATATATATTTTAATTGAAATTATAGATAATTAAATTTTTATTATCAAAATTAAAAGTCAAATACCCTATTAACTGGTCGTATGCTCTTAAGTTATCAATTTGTGATAATCATGTTAAATTTTTATTCAATTGCCCAAAGGAAAAATGTACCCAAGAAAACCCAACGGAAAAAGCAAACCTTACACTTTACATTTTTTTTTTTTTTTTGTTTTTCATAGGAGGGCAAAGATATGACAACCAGGCCCAAATTCATCAAATTTCGATCCAATCAAATTTTATAAAATTTTTATTTTTTAAATTAAATTTTGAGTTAGATCAAATATTTTTATAAAAAAAATTAAGATTGAGTTTCAGATAAATCTCTGACCTATTATATATATATATATATATATTATTTATTTAATTTTATATTTATATATATTATATTAATAAAATTATTATTTAATATTTTAATTTAAAATATTAACTTAATAAAATTATTATATTTATATTTAATTAAAATTTTTTATATTAAAAATTAATATTTTTTGAATAATAATTTAATTAAAATTATTAAATTAATTTCAATCGAATAAGGATGATTATGATTTTATATATATATATATAAATTTTATATATATATAGATCGAGTTAGATATAAAAAAATATATTTTAATGTCGGTCCAAAACCAAGCATATGTTTTATGAAGTTTGATCAACTTCAGGGTGAGAAAAAGTCTATCGCAATCTAACCCATTGCCGTCATTAAGATCAAACCTTTAAACAAAAAAAAAAAAAACATGATAAGATTAAAACCTACACCTACATACCTTCTTTAGAGCCTCTTAACTTTGAACCATGAGGCGAAAAGCCTACACTTTGCATATTAATGCTCGATGATGGGCACTTCAAATATCAGTCCTACCAAGCCTACTTCCCGAAACTAGTTGTAAAAGTGCCCATTAAACCATGGTCCAATTTAGGCCAAGCTCAGCCCAAAAAATCAAAACCCAAATTGAGCCCTCTTGAATTGGCATGCCTCCAGAACAAGAAACGAAAAACGGAAAGCAAAAACAGTTTGTTGTAAAAGAAACTTGCAATCTAACGTAAATGTCGTTTTTATTGTTTTGTGTTCGGGTGAAAAAAGGCGGGTGCTGCATTCGATTCTTGCTTGGAAAAGCAATCGGACAAGAAACCCACTGAAATCGCTTCCGTGGGTCTCCTATACCTCGCTGAATGCAAACGCTACAGGGTTGAATACGTTGAGAATTGCCGCGCTTCTCGGGTAACTAATTACTATCTAATCTTAATTATTTAACAACAAATTTTGTGTCTTTTTTCCCTGTTTTTGATTTTGGGCTGCATTTCGGTTTGGGTTGTGTGTAGGTGATTCATTTTGATTGGCTGTATTGTAAGACCAAGAGAACGCAGAGGTTGCTTGATGATAGGGAAACGAGGAGAGGTCCGTTGTCACTTCCACAGCCTTACACTTTCAAGCACCCAACCTCTACTTGATTGCTTATTGAAGCTTTTAGACTGTTAGGGGCTTCTTTAGTTTCTTGAATACCTTTTATTATTATTATTATTTTATTGAAATTGCAGTTATGCAGTGTTTAGGAATACAATCACATAAATGCTTACTTGTTTTGATAGGAAACTGGATATCTGGTAATTGGTAAAGAAATTATATAGGCTTTTGAATTTGCCTTATAATTGCCTTTTGGTTCTATAATGTTATTTTTGGTGTGATTTCATGCTGGTTTTTGTTCATATTGACTCAATGCTTCTTAGGGATGCTTATTCTAAGTTATGATTTGATGATTTCTTGTATTCTATCTGTTATTGGATTCAGACATTCCTAAGAAGATATGTCTGTATAAGGTTTAAACTTGGTTGTACTTTTGTCAACTTTTAGTTTTTTCTTATCCATTTCTTTGTGGTTCTAATCATCCATAATGCAGGATGTAACTCAAGTGTGATGATGAATGAACATTTTATGCCAGTTATCAGCTTTCCATGTTATCCCATTTAAGCTTTGTTGAGTCATTGACTGCATTGATATGTTTGTACTATAAATATTTGGTTAACTTAATCCTCTTCCCACTTAAATGTGTACACTGAGACGCATTTCTTTCTACATTTTCGTTCCATTTAAGTTCCTGTTCATAATTCTTTTTTGGAGTCAGAGCTACGCATTGTCAACAATCGTTACTCTTCAGTTTCCTTTTCTAAATTTAGACTATCTTGCATCGCTTTGTTCCTTTCCTTGTTGTAACTTGCACTCTTAAGCATGTTTCCCTGCATGCCCTATGTGCTTCCATCTTTTGCTTTCAGTCCTTCTCCAATTCATTTGCCATCAAGTTGCTCATCTTTGTTTCTCCTAGATCATCGACCATGACTACAACCTATCAACTTGACGATAAATAGACCTAGCAATCTAAAACACCACATGATGATATGATACGAAAACAATATGAATAAAGAATAAAATATACGAAAGTGACATGGTTTAAAATTTTAGCAAAAATCATATATAAGTTTAACAAAATAAAAAAAAAAATGTTTCATGTTTTTGTGTCTATATGAATTATAATACATAATTTTCTAATAAAATATAACATGAATGTATAAATTATCAATATTTTACACTAATGAATACACGAATTACCAAATCTAACGTTAACTGGAAATGTTTTGCTGTTTATATGAAACTCTATTCGAGATTTACTTAGTTTTTGAACTCGTAAATATTGCTGTCGGATCTGTTGCAAAGCCCTGGCAAGATTTTGTGAGCCAGCATTAGTCTGTAGTAATAGTTGAATTTTCTCCTTTAATACTTTACCTCTATACTTAAAGAAAAGCATGAGGCATATCATTAGTTCGAGCAGTTTATTTTCATATAGCAGATAGGTGTAACTCTTTTATTTATATCTTCTGCTCGTGTATTCATTCAATCTTATTGGTTCTCCGTATCTGATGGGGTACAATTGGAGTTGGTCCTTGTGATACGGCTTTGCCACTGCCAAGTTTGCTTCGGTTCATCACTATGCAAGTAGTGAAGCTTTATTTTGGCTTCAACAAGGTGTTGATTTATTGCTCAAATATAGTTTTTATAGAGGTTTAATGCGAGTTTGAAAACATGGTGTCCTATCTGTCATGTAATACTCTCTCGAGACATGCACACATTGCATTAAATGTTATGATGGAAAGTGTTCTTTGGAAAGGAATGAGTGATATTCTGAAGACAGGTAATAAATAGTTTAAACTATTGAATATACTTGTGGAAGAATACAACTGCTTTTGAAATCTGAACTACCAGCTTGTTTAATGTTTTTTTTTTTTTTTAAATTTTTCCTGAAGCTTTTACTGGCTTGTTGGAGCAAATGAATGGGGTAAAGTATTGTTTAACTTGCTTATAGCATTTAATACTTCATATAATATCTCATTGACACTAAGTAGCGGCCTTCATGTCTCTTAATACTCATGAGCCTGATGTGGATGTATAATTTTATTAATATCAATTAGATCTGTTGAAATTGAGTTCCGAGATTAGTTGCCACATCTCTCTCTCTCTCTCTCTCTCTCTCTCTCTCATGCAGGCAAGATATATTATCAACAGATTATTGCTAATGTTGCTGGGTGATGATAAGTCAATGTGAAGAAGCTGTAGGTAATCAGTGTACTCTGAACTCTACCACCCATTAATCTAACTAATTTGAGAATGTTTGAGGGATGCCTCCAGCTGTGCAAAACTGGGTTATCTACCATTTTGTTTAAAGATAGGCATATTTCTCTATTGTGTTGTGAAGTAGTAATAATAGAGAACCGACCTGTTGAATTTTGTTGGATACACTTACCTTCTAGGCAATTTTGCAACCAAGGTCGATCTCTTGCTTGTGCGGGTTATATATTTCTTGATTTTTGTTCTTTGGGTGGCAAAGTTGTTTCATGTTGCCATTAACTGTAAGCCTGCTGGGAGAATTGGATGTTCTCCATTTTGATTTCACAAATGTTGGTTACAAAGACAATGGTATGCCACAGTATTTTGATAATCATCTGTACCTTGTCAATTTGTCCCCTAACCTTATTACCATCCATCGTACCATTCTTGAGGGATGAGAAACATTCAATGAAATATTTGTTTATCAGGCTTCAGAAATATAAGTAGCAATCTTCACAGTTGATAGCGAACCTGTTAATTTTTTCATTTAGCCAATAGCCTATTCAGCACTCCTTAGTTGCTGCCCACTTCTTCCTTTTTTCTCAAAATCTTTTCTTCGTCAAACTTATACATAATTACAAGTTTCTGGCCTTGATTTTTCTTGACCTAACAATCCTATTTAATTACTGTTATTTGCTTTTTATAAAGAGATGCACTTATTAAATCTTCTTCTTTCCCTCTTTGCGTCCGACAAACAGAAAACACCGTCTTCCGCCCTCGGAATACTTTCAAAAACAAATTTGTAGTATTAATTAGTATTTGTTATCGAATATTGAAGATGGAGCAGAAGACAATTTTTTGACCAAGACGTCATGGTTTTTTTTTTTTTTTTTTTGGGGGGGGGGGGGTGTGGAAGGAAAGATTTTTGTCGAATTTTTGTGAAGGGATCAGAGTCAGATGTAAGATGACGGATTAGACGAAAGCCACCAAAGTGGTCAACGCATTTGACGTTATCAAAGACTCCAAGGAGCCATAGATCAAATTATTTATCTCCTTGTTTTCCTTTAGAACAACAAAAAGAATGAATGGACCCTCAAGTTTTTCCAATGGCATCTTAGTCAGTAAACCTATTCAAATCCAATGGTTATAATTGTCTAAGTATAACCTCAGTTTTTAGTTCTTATTTTATAAGAATGTGGGAGAACACTGGGTCTCCCTCCCACACCCTCAACTCTAGAAGTACAAAATAAAACAATGGCATTATTATGAATAACATTTCCAAAAAAAAAAAAAAAGAAAAAGAAGTGTAAAGGTTGTACAACCAGATAGGATCATCATCTCTATTTATTAATTTGTTATCTGCCTTTATAAAATGTATTATTATTCAATTATTTTAATTGGAGACAAACTAAAGCAACACGCCGTTGACTTTGTAAGCTAATTCACATTCCTTTAATTCAGACATCGATTGCTTAATGTTATGTAACGAAAACACAAAGTTCAAATAAGAGGGTTGAAAAAAATAAGTAGATTGAAAAGTAATGAAAGCTGCCACTTCTTTTCAGATAAAGCTCCCAATGTCATCCATAACAATTCCGTAATTATTTAAAGTACTTAATCCTCTATTAATTAATTTAATTAATATCAGTACCATCATCACAGCTCGTATATTAAAAAAATTAAATACCCTTCCTACATTGGACAGCCAAAACTGAAATTAAAATATATATAAAATAAAGTATGAACCAACCAAAAACAAACAAAAAATAAAAAGGAGATTGAAGTACAAAGAACCTAAACCAATAATAATAATAATAATAATAATAATAAAGTTGTGGGGAATGGATTGATCTTCTTCTTGTCTGTTGTTGTTTACGTTGGTGTTGGTGTTGGAGTAGGTGAAATTAGCTTTAGGCTTTTGCCAAAGCATACGTAAATACGGCGTCGTTGAGAAATTTGAAAAAAAAAAAGAAAGAAAGAAAGAGAAGCCACCTTATTGTCATGCTTAACCGGCCGTTGAATTCCGTCCCAAAATCATTCTTTCCTTTTCATTAACCTTTTCTTCATATTTTTTATTAAAAAAGAAAAGGCTAAAAGTCAGTCAACGCCATTATCACGGCTTAGAAACGGAGGCAGCATCTTTAACGGAGCCTTCAACACCGCCGTTACCCATTGTGGCTGATTGGACAGTCAACACGGACATGCTAGGCGAGGAAGACCCTTCGCCGCTTGATTGAAGTAACGGGTGGTTGCTGCTGCCGTTGTTTTGGTTTGCATTGTTGATCATAGGATTCCTGGATTGACATGTGACAGTTGAGATGGCAGTGGCGAGTGAGATTGGCATGAGGCAAAGGCCCTTCCCTTGTAGGTACTGCATGGCCGAGCCCATGTCTTCTTCCATTAGCTTGGCAACTTGTTGCTCCGTCACCGTTAGGCTGTCGTTACTTGACGACGTATGGTTGCCGTTAGAATTTTGTGGAAGAGACCCACCATCGGTACTCATTTGGATAAAATCACCACCTCCCTACAAAGACGAAAAAGCATTGTACTCTTTTTTGATTACTACAGAAGAATAAAATTTCTTTTAAAAAAAGTTTGAGACAGAATGAGTAAGGAATCTATGAAAGTGGGAACACGCGTGCTATTTTGTTTTGTCGTTTGTGGTGTGATTAAGGAATGGTCAGATTTGAGCAGTGATTTTAACAAGACAAGAAGCCTTTTATGCTTACATTTTTTCATAAAATCACATGTAATAGTTTTCTCATTCCTTTGTTTCTTTTCATGGAAACCAACTAACTGAATTTTTCTTTATGTTTCTGTTTTTACTTTTTTTTTTCTTGGCTAAATGAACAAAAAATGCCAATTTTTTTATTAACAAAATAGAGAGAAAAATGACCACAATTTTGTTTAGTAAATGTTAAAACAAAGCTTAAAATTGTATCTAAACTAAAATGGTGATGGTTTGGACTTTGAAGTTACCTCGGAGGGAATATGAGCAACAAGGGGAGCAACAGCAGCAGCACCGCCCAATCTGCTCATACTCAGAACCTGTATTTGCAGGAAAAAGCAGAAAGGGAGAGCAAAGGAATTTTAATTTCGGGAGGCCCATACAACTGGATTTAATAACTAATGATTTATTTATATATAAATAAAATCATCTTAAAAAAAGTCAACCAGGAAAGGGAATCCTTTATGATGTTGCTAATTAATTATAAAAAAAAAGGCTTTTTTAAGTAATATTAACAGAATAGAAGAAAAGATTCAGAGGTAGAAAGAGGGTACCTTGACTTGGAGCTGGAGGAATTTGACATAGTCGATGATCTCATCAAGCATTGAAGCCTTGTCTGTCTGTCATTAACCCGAATCCCCCCCACAGATCACTACACTAATTAATCCATTAGCTGAACTACTAAAAAAAACATAAACCTATATGCTAACACGGATTAATTATTTTTCCCATATAAACAAACCCTAATTTTTTTAATTAAATTATTATTATTATTAAAGATATGATCAACCTTAATAAAAATCTCGATACATTCGGTTGCTAACTGCTCTCTTGCTGGAGTACGGTTCGGGACCAACTTATATCACTTTCAGAGCAACATTAAAGCCACTGGATTGTGACCAATAATTTAACATACTATCGACACCTGTCCGTATTTTGGTGATTAAGAGTAACCTAACATTGACCGGCGACTTATAGAGTTTCCAGCCGGAGACCGGAGCTTTTCAAGCTTCCAGTTCAAATGAAAATGGTGAAAGCTAAGCTTGACAATCGGGGAATTCGTGTTAATTATTGTAGATTTTCTTTATTTTTTGTAAAAGGGAAAAAAGAAGTTTACCTTGTTGGCATTAGGAACCAGTTCCTGAAGGGCTTTCATTCGCTCTGCAATTCTCTCTCTGCGTAACTGCCAGACACATCATTTCAGAATACGGATCGAATAAAACCATTTTTGAGCTTCCTTTGCTTGGCACCATGTACCCCCAAAACTTAACAAAAAGAACAAAGAAGAGTTCTCTTACCAAAACTTAACAAAAAGAACAAAGAAGCGTTCTCTTACTCTTTCAGCGATACTGTGGGGATCAGTAGCTTGACCCCT